>NC_053168.1:29486870-29505108 GCF_016835505.1 Polypterus senegalus | reverse complement strand
GTTGTACTTCTTGAATTAAAGATGGATCTCCACACCCATTGTTTAAAGTTCTGATAATTTGCTTGTATGACTCAAATAACCCACACCTAACATTCTAATACATACAAAGAAAATTCCTCTCCATGAGTGATAGATACATTTTTGAACAGCATCATCCCCATTCTCAAGTTGCAGTAGTGACATGTTTTGAAAAGTATAATTATAATTCAAACAAAGAACTATAATCTCAGCATCAGCTGACCTACCCTTTCAAATTGTATTTATTATTAATATGGCAGAGGCTGTCAGATCTCTGTGCTCCGATGAAGATACTGAAAGTGTGCATTACAGAGTAATCCTTCATGCAGATCCTTGATTTTCCCTTTCTATCCCAGTTCTATCAACAACCCCCTCGTATTCTTGAGACTTTTAGTGAAGGACTATTGAATTGCGGAAATATGCAGAGGAGCTTGGGTTTTCTTGACCTAGGTGAATTAGTGGACTTTACTTCTAAAAATATCATGTAAGGTGCACAAGCTATCATAAGCCCCAGGGCAACAACTATAAGCGGATTACAATGATTTGTCTTACAACCATGACAATGATGAAATCTTTTTATTTGTTTTGTAGGTTCAGTACAATAATGAATGGATTGGTTCATTTCTAAATTTTGTTGTAAGTTTCCTACAAAGCAAACTGAGAAAGAGTACAAAGCAGTACAAATAAAATAACTGAAACACAAGAAAACAGAAAGATTACATGCATTCTAGTTAGAAATGTGATCAAAAGGCAACTGGTTGAATTTAAATGTAAATACACTGTAATATAAAACATAAGAAATTTGACAAATAAGAGGAGATTTTCAGTCCATCAATCCCATTTTTTCAACTAATAGCTAAGCTGCTCAGATATCTCATGGAGATTCTTCTTACAGGCTCTCAGGGTTTTTGCTTCAGCTGCAGGCCTCAGTAGTTACAGGTTCACACAACTATTTGTGTAAGGAAGAGCTTCCTGGATTCAGTCCTCAATGCATTTCCCATTAATTTCCACTGCTGTCCTCTAGTATGTGATTCACGGTTACATTGAAAGACGTTTGCTGAATCTACGTTATCAATGCCTTTGAGGAATTTAAACACCCGGTTTAAGTCCTCACAGTCTCCTCTGCTTGAGACCCAACTGTTTTAATTCTTTACGTCTGTCAGAGTAGGACTTGTCTGTAAGCCCTGGGATGAGACTGCTTGCTCTCCTTTGCACAGTGTTGGGTGCTGCTAAGTCTTTTTGTAGCCTGGTGACCAGAACTACATGAAGTACTTTTATGTTTTATGCTGAAAGTATGATGAAAGTATTAATGTATTTAGTAACTTTAACAAAATATTCATCTAAATTGTTTTGATTTTTTCTCATTATAATCAATCTTGGATTTCTTTTTGTTCCCCAGTTCAAGCTTTTAAAATGCTACACGTGTGCTGTTACTACAACAAAAGCAGACTGCAATACAAATATAACAGTGTGCTCACCTGGTGAAGACTCTTGTATGTCTACGTCAGCTCAGTCAGTAAGTGAGAAGTTAATTTAATGCATATATGAAGCCAATTCAGGCACATGTAGTAAAAAGAATTAAGTATTTAGAAACATAGAAACACCTGCATATTGTTTAACATGAGCTAAGATATCAAAACAATGCAAGCTCTAAGCCAAATAATATAATATGTGATAAAAATCAGACTAAAGAAATCTGTAAACAATTTTTATTTTAAAAGTGTTCTAATGTATGTCACACATTCAGCAGTGTTTGCCCAAGTGTATCCTAACTGAGACCAAAGTGGCCATTTCATCAACATTCAAGGTGCTGCACAAAGCCAAAATTGTCAGAAAGATAAGTTGCATCATCTATTTTACAGACAAAATGGAGGACTAACATCATCACTCCTTCTCAGAAGCATTCTAACCATTTCTGAATATTGTAGTGGACAGTATGATAACAAACATTACATAACTGATGAGTTTCAATGGCGTAATTTAATATATTTGGTAGACTTTTTTTATTAAAATGTGGAGTGCAACAAAACACTTAAGAACACAGTGGACAGCATTTTTGACACTTAAAAAATGGGAAGATCTATGGGGTACACACAAAGGCTCAGCCACTTTCATCAGGTCATATCAAGCACAAAGGTCTCCTGAATAAATCGTTCTTTACTTAAACTGAGAATTGGTGTTCGTTGGCTCAGTCAGTTAGGGTCTGGCTACCTGAGTCCCACTCACTCTGTCCTTGTTATTCTCCTTGAATGTCTGTGTGGTGTGTTTAAGTCTCCTAATTCCCTGCTGTTCTGTTTCCTGTCATCCATACATCAGCCTATTTCTTATTTTTACTTTTAGCTCTGATTGGGGTATTCTGGGGATTGGGTGGGTTATGCTGCTCTTTTCTTAATTGGCTTGCCTTTATGTTTCTTGAGTACAAATTTTGTTTGAATAAAAAAATTCATCAACAAAAAACACAAAGGGAATTAAAAAGCTCTGGACTCATGGAAATTCCGTATTTCATGAACAATAAAAGGAAATGCCCCACTATGCTCACCCATTTTGTCCAAATTAAAACCCAGTGATGAAGTCTGTTTGAATGTGTCTATTTTAAGTCAATACGTTACTGGGACCTCCTTACAGGGCCTCCTCCTCACCCACATTCAGTGTTCATTTTGACAGCACCTGCTTTACATTAACAGTACGGGGCATCACGCAGTATGAACGAGCACATTTCTGTGTCTTTTTTTTTAATGAAAGATTTTTTTTTTTAGTGGCACTGTGCCCTGTATGATGGCAACTCAAAAGTGAAATAGTAGGACTTTATAAGGATTTGTTCAAAAATAATAAAATCAATGGCCAGGATTATTCTAGCCTATACTAGGTAGAGTTTGTCACCAATGAAATGACTTTCATTATTTACCCTGACATTAGATATTAGGAAAAATGACTGTCCTTCTTTCAACAACATTTTAGCACCACACATAGCCTAACAAACCAAAAACATTTTAATAGGTATGAATAAAGTAAATTAACACCAGTAGTACAGAATGAAATCAAAGTGCAGTTCCACTTCTGTTGATAATGACCTAACATTGGAGAGACACTGATGGACTGAAAACGGCCATTGAACGGGAAAATAAAAAGAGAAAAAACAGAAACATGAACATAAAAACAAGCAAATACCATTCTCAACAGCAGCACCGGTGGCTCAGCATTCAGCACAGCTGCCTTAGAGTCCTGGGTGTAAAGCTTGACCTGCTTACTGTCTTTGTGTAGCTGACACTTTCTTTCCGTATATTTACGTGGTGTTTCTCTTGGTGGTCCTACAGATGCTGTATACTGGTGTGGGAGTGAGCCTTGTGATCGACTGGTGCCTTCTGTAGGGCTGCTCTGCATTTGATGTTGCTGGGATAGGCTCCACAACCAGACATCAGAAGAAGCTGGTTTATTAAATGTATGAAAGAATGAATAACTAGGAATCAAAAACTATTTGAAAGGTTAAGTCAAAAATATTGCAATAGCCTACAAGCTCTAAAATGATAAGAAAATTTGCTAGCTACTCCAACAGGAGGAACAGAAAGAACCGTTTGCAAGTATTTATAATAATGATTAGAAATAACCAGAATTTATCAAAATTATGAAATAAATGCTTCACCCCCAAGCATTTACAGAAGAAAATGAGTAGGAATACAGATGAGTAGATACATTCAAAACAGAAACCACTAGTATGTAATTTCTAGTAAATGATAGGTAACTTATTCCACAAGAAAGATGAAAAAATCTAATTCAGATTTATGAATTAATAGCTCTTACTTAAAGTATGGTGTGTTTAAAACAATAGAAAGTGTACTCTGAAAACATTGAGAACTTCTTACATGTATAAAATAGCAGCCATGATGGCTTGAGAAGCATAAGTTCCAGTCAAACCAATAGGTATTTCTTACATAGTCAGACCATTTACTGTATATACCTGTATAACATGGCAAGAATGGATCAGTAATAAGTGTAGATTATCATAACACAAATTCAAAAGCTTCTTGAATCAAGAACCCATCAGATAAATATGAGATATGCATAAGAGGCACTGGTCAGCCCTGCTGTCTCATATCTTAAGGAGAAATGTCTCTCTGTGCTGAGAATTGATAATCCCAAGACATGATTAATATGTGTTTAGAATTCACAATCAGCTGTAAGTTCTTATACAGTATTGGTAAAGAAAGGATGGAGAGTGTACTGTTGTCTACAAGCAGTCGTGTGTAGCGTTTTATTTTAAGACTGTATTTCCACGTGTTTCCATAGTTAATCTCTATATATAATTTTCATTTGGATCTTGATCTTTGTTTGTCTGTGAATGAATTAGAAGAAGAAACACTAGATGGCAGTAGAGACAGCTAAAACATAGGCATTGCATTAAGAATCTCCTCCAGGCTTATACTACTGAAGACTGTAGTACTCCAGTCACACCTCAAAAGACAGACATTCAAACTAAACAAATTGTTGTGCTTTAAATTAACTAAAGAGATCTTCATTTAGATCTTGATCTTTGTTTGTCCATGAATTCCATCGCATGTAGACCCCTTCCAGTTCAGTACGTTGTTGTTACTCACAGATGTCAACAATGTGCCGAAATAATGAAAAGGGGTGGTGGACAGTGTTACGCTGGTTAGCTCATGAGGTCTGGTTAGAGAATGAGATTGCGAAGATAAAAGGTACGTGCCTACGTAACATATGAATGAAAGAAAGACAGTGGGTAAAATGAATGACAACATAACAGCGTGTTCGGAAATTATTATTGTTACGTTGTAACCGTCGATGCTCTGGCGTCTCACAGTTGTACCATGGCTTCTCACATGTCAGTGAAGTGATCCCTGTTTATGCTTTAAAGAGCCTGGATACCTACGTGTCCCCCTTTAATAACCATTGCTCCGTGTATATTGCCTTACTCTTTGGATTGCCACAAAGCAACCTGCGAGATTAGAGAAAAGTTGAGAAGAGATCGTGAGAGGAAACGACAGCGTCGTGAAAATGAGACGGACTGTGAACGGACAGAAGCAGAAATGCTCCTACACCACCACATAATTACTATTCGGACAGTGATTCCGGTAGGCCGTTCCCATCAAATCAATATCCAAGGGTTTCCTTTTGTAATTTTGTTTCCCTTATAAAAATCATAATGCTGTGCGACGAAGGGCCTAGTTTACAACTGGCAGCCGCGTTTAAACTGGAAGCCCTTCACAGACAACTTTAACACGCAAACGTAGTTGGCACATAGTAATAATATAATTGAACAACTTATATGCTATTCTCCGTCCATTTCATGGCACACCTACCAACAATTTAGAGTTTCCCATCATACTAGTCTGCATGTCTTTGGAATGGGCAAGGAAACTAACAAATCTTGAGAACACCTGAATGGATAACAGAAGAGCATGCAAACTCTTTTAAAAAGACAGTAACTGTGCTTTTTAAATGTATTGATAGATAAAGAATTCACCAGTTGTTTAATTCACCTCTTTTGAACACACTTATTTCTTTATGGTGTTATTGGGAGCTGATCCAGACAGAACATGGTCCTGAATCAGGCATCAGTCCATCTCAGGGCACACTCACTAACAGCAGAGCAGAGGACATGAAGAAAATCTACATATGCACAAGAATATCACGTAAAGCTCCACACAGGCAGTAACTGCTTTAGTTAACATATTAATTACATATTGTGAAATGGTTGCCATATAGCGCCTGACCCGCACAGACTCACACAGAGGCATGTGTCAAAATACAAGAAGACTTTATTTTTCTTCAGCTGGAGGGCACGTCCTCCCCGTGAACCTTCCAGCCACAACACAGTCCCAAGCACAGTTAGACACAAACCACAACCCTTCTTCTGGCACCACCACTCCTCCCAAGCAACCTCATCCTCTTCTCACGATTCTGGCCCTGAGTGGTGGTTGCCTGTCCTTATAGCCCACCCAGAAGTTCTCCAGGTGCTTGATCACCTGTATCTGACTGCACTTCTGGGCGGAGTTGTAGAGTTGTCCAAACTGGCTCCGGGATCCATGCAGCACCCCTGGCGGTCATCCCAGATTCCCATGGAGCCCTGCGGAAACTGAGGCACCATCGCAAGCCAGGAGTCTGCCACCAAGCATCCGGGGATGTACTGAGAAGCCCATGGGTGCTCCCCAGAACATAAGTAGAAGGGGCATCCTGGCATGGGACCCGGTTGCCCGCCACAATATTTAACATTAATGTCTTTTGTCCCAGGTTTACACTTCATGTTTGCTCATAACAACATTCTGTACTATCTAGTATTGAATTCCATTTACTTGTAAAGAATTGGATCAATCATTTTAAAATGTAATACATATCAAACAAATGCAGTCAGACTGTTTAAAACTTTGATGTACTTTTTCAATTGGCACAGTTTTTCAGCTTTCACAAGTAAAATTTGTGGAATCTACACATTCATTATGAGCAATGCTCAATCTCATTACATATGAACTTCCAAGTACATAAAAATGTTATTTAACATTAACCGACTTTACAAACCAAAACAGAAATAAAGCTGGATTATTTTCATAACACCTTAGACGAGTCTAGGAAAAATGAGCCTCAGCAGCTTTCAATGACACAAATTAAATGTTGGGTTCAAATATCAAATGTAAGACTATATTCTTGTTAGTGCTGCCACACTACCTTGAAAAGAAATTGAGACTTTTAGAAAAGTTACTGACCTGTTAAAGAAGCACTGAAAATGAGCAAACTGGAATCCTAGTAGTGTTATCTCTTTATTAGATTCCTGTATAAACACATGTGTGATACGCACCAAGGCACACACTCACATACAGCACTCACTTCACAGCCAGTGAAAATAAATGTGATCAACCTGAAGCTTGTGTTATTTTATTCATTTCAAGTGTTCCAGATAAATAACCTCTGGTCAGATATGATCAACAACTGTGCTGTCACTTTAAATATGATCCTGTGTAAGAGACTGACTCAAAATTGTGACATAAATTTCGGGAAATACAGAAAGTATTACAATGATAGCAAAAGGTGCATCACTTATTACTAAAGTGTATAAAGTAGAATGCCATGTACTAACAAGCAGCTGATGTGCAAAATGCACAAAAAGAATACATAAGACAAAAAATCAAGAAGAGTCTCAAAGTAGTGCTATCATTGTCTTTAAGTAGTTGCATATTACTTAAGAAAAGTGCACCATACATTATACAGTAGAATGAATTAAGAAGAGTCTTCTACATTAGACTATGGAGAGATACATTATTGAAATAATTCTTGAAAGTATTTTTGAAATAGTGTCAGTGCCTTTTGATATTGTGTTGTAATATGGGGAGATGTATGTTCTGATGCTGATGTAACCACTTTGGGGTCACAGGTTAGTGATGGGGATATAAGAAAATATGTGACACGTCACAGCTAGAAACAGGAGGCTCATTCATGATTAAATATATTTTTTGCAATATTGCTTGATTTAAGTTGCTATAGTATTCATCATACAGTATGTCAGAAGGTCTCATTTGATTATATATTTTTTCTAGATGGACAATCTACTTATGTGAAGATGTGTACCAACAGTCAAGGATGCTTCTTAGCAGCAAGTAGGAATAGTCAAATTGTAACTACAATATCATGCTGTACTACTGACTTGTGCAACAGCTCATCTGCATTCAAGATGAACTTCTGGCTCATGGGATTCTGTGCAGTTGTCACTTACTTTGTTAGTCATATCTAGCACCGCAGTCTCAAATAAAGATAACTCTTTATAAGATCACTCAAATAAAACATTTTAAAATGTATGATGAAACGTGACAGCTGTTTGTATTAATCACATAAAAATAAGATTACCCATGTAATTTGGTTTCAATGTTTTCTTTCAGTGTACTCTTCTGCTTGGAGTTTGCATGTTGTCTCTGTGTATTTATGGGTTTCCTCCTGGTGCTCTGATTTCCTCCCTCAGTCCAAAGACAAGCAGGTTAGATGGATCGGCAATGCTAAATTGTCCCTTGGTGTGTGTTTGTGTGTTCTCGTGTGCCTATCCATATGCAGACTCTAAAATTGTTACACATTCACCAAGTGTGCAGCTTTTAGAAAAGTGGCTCACTTAGCAAAACCTTTAAATCATATTAAAACCATTCTTAAAACGTTAAGGTATTTTGAATCATCATGTGAAAATAACTCATTTTAATAATTAACTAATTAATTAATTAAAAGTAATTTTAATAAGATTTTAAGGTTTTGCCAAGTGGTGTCCTAAGAGGTCCCAAGTCTTTTACTCCATGTTGCCCTGTAGAACAGTCAGGGTCCTGCAGGAAGTTTCACGCACTACATCATTCACATTCATTAACTTTGATGTCTGAGTGCTTGAAAAGTGGTCCATTACTAATATGTTACTTTCATTTAACAGACAAAAGGCAAAAGGTCTGCAACATTTCATTTGCTAGATTAATTTTAAGAAATCTAAAATTTGTACTTTTATATTGATAGAGTAACGGAGAACACCAAAAGAAAAAATGTAAGACAAAATTTATATAAAAATTATAGAGTGTCTAAAATATTTGCACAGTGTCCAATATAAAAAATGAATAGGTGGTATTTTTTCATATTTCTTTTGATAAACCACTCTGTAATTACATAAAATAATCTTGTTGTGTGCAAACATTATAAGTACAGGTAGACAGCTTATTTGCACTGTTTGTTTAAAATAATATTTTAAATGTTAGTTTCTTTATGTTGCTGTTCTTTTTAAATATAACTGTATAAAGTAAAATCTCAGATTGTGCCTTTTAACTGATTACTAAAGAGTCACATAGTCTCCACTTACATAGCAGTCAATGACACAAGTCTTCACATAGACACCTATTTTTTGAATATGTAAAATCTCCTTAATATTAAAATGCTGCACATTAAAAAAATAATCCACATACAATGTTAGTATTTTATTGAAGAACTGGCCATATTACCTAATATATTAATTGAAAAATATTTGCTGTCTCTTGCCCTACGTGTACCTTCAGCACCTTCCTTCTGTATCTCTGTGTGTGAGCGTCTTATAACCGGTGCTACCTTTCTAGAGCGACTCCTGAAAAGCCTGCTTCTCAGACTCTGCAATTATTTTCAAAGCAGCTTTCTCACCTCTGGTGTAGTATGAAGCCAACCCTCATATGCCTTCATTCACACTTGCACTTCCTCTTTGTCATGTCACCAAAGCCAAACCGACTAATCAGAGGGATTGAACACACCGACCTTAATGTTTTATTATATTGTAGATTTGAATATACCTTGCTATCATTTTCTTCTGCAGTGGTCATTTTATGTAAGCTTTATCATGTTCTGTATGCTGCAAGGATATAACCAATAAATGTTTCTAAAATTCTGCCACTAGAGAAATATCTCTATATAGTAAAATGTTTTTGTTTACTCAATTGAGCAATTAAGAAATCACTAAGATAATCGTTTTCAAGATTATTTTCCAGAAGAACAGGCAGGCATAGTTGTTAGAACTTCGTACTTCATACCCTGAGCTTGTCGTTTCAAATTTCACTACTGGCACTGTGTGACCCTGAGCAAGTCACTTCACCTGCTTATGCTCCAATTGGGAAAACAAAAGGAATGTAACTAATCGTATCTCTCACATGTTTTGTAAGAACAACACAGAGAGATTATAAAGAGTTGGGACACCGTGAAGGCAAACAGAGTATATCTGATGATAAAAATAAGCAAAGTTTGTAATCAGCAAAAAGGACATTTTTGAGGTGGGAGTCAAGACCTAGACTAACTCAAGATGGAGATGAAACCCCTTAAGAGGATGCCTGGGTAAAAAGTTGGGCTCAGGTGTTTGTGACCCTAAATTGACATCACTGGTCATCAGATCTGTTATGGAAAAAGATGACAAGCATTAGGCAACAGCATCAACAATCGACTCAAGGTGGAATTACTACTAGATAAGCCCACAAATTGTCTCCCAAGTGCGTGTGTGACAGTTGTAAGTTGCAAAGATAAAGGTGCCCATAGCTAGCAGCTGAAAGAGGCGGAACTATGCAACTAGTATGCTGCTGTGGGTGCCACAGCATTTCAGACTTTGTGATGTATTTCCATACTTTGTAGTTCATGGCAATGGTCCTGGCCTGGTTCAGATTGAATCTTTTATCTTCAGATCATCCTCTTCTTGTTTGGTCCTCATTTTCTTGGGCAGTCCATTGTATCTTCCACTGGGTGGGTCTCTGAACAAATGATTTAAACCACCCCAGCCTTCGTTGCTGGATTTGTATATTGTTGGTTGCTGTTGACATCCAAATTGCTTTTGTTGGTAATGCAATTGCGAAGTGAGACTCCCAGGATCTGTTGCAAACATTGCATTTGGAAACCCTAGAATTTGTTCAGATCCAGTTTGAGAATGGTCCATGTTTCTCATCCATAAAGAAGGATTGGCAGGATCATCGTCCAGAAAAGGCGAAGTTTGGTCTTCATGGAGATGTTGATTCTCTTCCACAGGCACCATTTCAGGGAGGCAAACACTGCACTGGTTGTGTGATTCTGCTGTGGATTTCTACTGTGGATGCCACTTTCTTCTCCTGTACCAGCGACCCTAGTATTTGGTCCTACAATTGCTCAATCTAGATAACTTTGAGGTAGACAATGTCCTGCAATCAGTCTGTTTGATGACACCATAATCTTGTCCATATTGATTTTCAAGCCATAAAACTGGGTGATACAGGCAGTATCGTAGAAGATGTCAATGGCCTCTACATCATTGTATGTGAAAAAGGCACTATCGTCAGCAAACCTAAGTTTAGTCACAAAGTGGTCCTCATCATATTGTACTCCATGTCTGTCCTGGAATGCTTTTCTCTTAATGGCGTTGATTATGGTGTTGAAAAGCGGAGGAGAGACAGCATCCTCTTGAAGGACTCCAGTCTGAATGGTGAACTCCTCAGATAGTTTTAGATACGCAAATGGCTGTTTGA
This sequence comes from Polypterus senegalus, assembly GCF_016835505.1. Lineage (NCBI taxonomy): Eukaryota > Metazoa > Chordata > Cladistia > Polypteriformes > Polypteridae > Polypterus > Polypterus senegalus. The sequence continues at coordinate 29,494,120 of NC_053168.1, read as the reverse complement.
ACGATTGTACACTGTTTGGAAGAGTGCAATGACTTTCGGGAGCATGTGTTCGGTCTCGAATGATCTCCACAGGGCAGGATCGTGAACACAGTCGAATGCTGCTTTGAAGTCGATAAATATGATGACGGTTCAGTGCCCACATCAGATTCTTTCCTCCATTAGTTGACAAATGGTGAAGGTTTGATCACAGCATCTTCGTCTGGGTCTGAATCCTGCCTGTTCTCGGCTAGTCTGTTCCCAATATTTTTGCAGTCTTGACTGAACAATCTTCCTGACAACCTTCCCAACGAAGGAAAGGAGGCTGATGCCGCAATAATTCTTACATTCCCGGATGTCACCCTTTTGTGGATTGGCATGATGATTCTGTGCCAGATGGAATGGAAGAGTGAGAGAAGTCATTAGAGCAAGAAATCTCAACCTGTCTTAATCTACTCCACTGCTGGTGCTTCACCAGTCTTCAGTGATTATGTGGCTGCTTCCACTTCCTTGATCGTAACCTCGACATCAAACATTGGGAACTGGAGGGATTAATTGGGGTGGAGTTTCTGGTGGTCCCTGGTGTTGGTGTGGTGATTGTACAGCTCCTCAAAGAATTCTCTCCACTGTTGGAGGCGTTTGCAGGGTGATTGCATGAAAGTCCCATTTGCTTTCTTAATATTGTAATTGATCAAGTTGGTCTTCCCATTCAATCATCTGAGTGTGTGGTAGAAGATGTGATACTCGTGCTTGGATGCTGCTTCTTCAAGATTAGTTGCCACAATGATTTCAGTTTTGCGTCTCTCTATGCTTTAATCTTTAATCAGACTTCTCATGATCTTCACCCAAGAATCCTTATAGTCATGTTCATTTCTACACTTCCTCTTAGCCTTGGCTCAGCTTTTGCACCCTGTAATGGATTCTTTTCTACGATGAGCACCCTCTAGTCCAAAGGGGATTCTGAAGCTGAACCTCAGAACCTGAAATGAGCCTGTAACAGAAGTTGATGTGAGTGCTGAAGTGAAATGCACAACCAACACAGGGCTACTGTATGTAAAAGCAATATGTTCACTTTGTAGAAGTTAAATATTATCCTGAGGAAACATATTTTATGCTTACAGATGAGAATCACCATGTGATTAGTCAGAAGACTATCAATTCCATGATTATGTGGATCATTTTGAACTAATTTTATATTTAAAAAACAATACAATGTGCAGCTTAATTAAGAACTTGTGCGGAGCTGAATTTCCCTCATGTTTGGAGTCAAATATATTCAGCGGCTGTCTGTGATGGCGTATTTTAAACTCGTTTGACTTGTCACCTCTCTATTAAATAAACAGAAAATAATGTTTAAAACCTGAAAGATTACCAAAATAATGCAAAGAGAGCAGAGGTGATGATGGAAGTGAGGAGTCCTGAAAATCACAAACAAGCATCTTATTGAATTAAAAGTTGCTGCTTTCTGGTGCTGGTGTAGCATATTTCGACAAGGCAGCACAGGACCCTGGCCCTCACCTGATGTGTTCTTTTGTCTTCATTATATAAGTCAGACCATCATATTGACATACCACATGTTAGACCTTCCACTTTCAGGAGTATTTATACTACAAATAATTGAAACCCCAGAGAGGTGATCTCCATTGAACTAATGTTGGGACTTCTAAAACCAAATTGTGCTCTCCACTGATGAGTTAGGTGTGTTGAGGGTAAATATCAATGAGATTAATTATTTTGTGCTTTATATTTGAAATGAATTCAGAGCAGTTTGCAGAACTCTGGTTTTACTTTCACATTAAGGATTCTTTTATGTTGATCATTGTAAAAGCCAGATTTAAATTCAGTGTGATTCACTGCTGTACGCATATCAATAAAATGGGAAAACTTCCAAGGTGTTCCTACTTTTTACTGACACTGTACTTCCTTAACACTCTGCATGTCTGGCCCTCAGGCACAGGGGCTAAGTGCAGTAGCTGTAGAACTAGCATTGTACACATAAAGTTAAAATGTACAGCTTTTTGGGTGCCATTTATTTAATCAGACACATTACAAAACTTTACTGACATATAGATTTGCACATGGACTATTGAGGATAGTATTCACGGAGTTTTAACACAAGTTTTAATGTATGCCCAGTAAGGAGACCTGGGTTTGCTTCCTGGGTCCTCCTGGGTCCTCCTGTGTGGAGTTTGCATGTTCTCCCCATGTCTGCATGGGTTTCCTCCCACAGTCCAAAGACATGCAGGTTAGGTGCATTGGTGATCCTAAATTATCCCTAGTGTGTGCTGTGTGTGGCCTGCGGTGGGATGGCTCCCTGCCCGGGTTTGTTTCCTGCCTTGCCCTGTGTTGGCTGGGATTGGCTCCAGCAGACCCCTGTGACCCTATAGTTAGGATAAAGCAGGTTGGATAATGGATGGATGGATGATTAATGCATGGTCATGAATCACAATGCACTCAGAGCAGTTGCTTCTCTTTTGGTCATTAAATCAAACAAGTCCATGCAATGGGGACATAAGAGGTCCCAAACTTCCAAACAATATCATTTGCAACAGTTGGTTGGAAAAGTCATGGTGATAGTTTACTAGGATATAGTGGGTGTTCTGCTATTGGTATTCATGCCACATGTGTTGGCCATCATGGGAGAAACCTATGCTTCCACAAGTCAGCACATGAGGCCATCAAACAGAAACATCATTGTAAACTATCAGCAGATATGTTGCTGCTTCATGATAGTGCACCATCCCACAAATCCCAAATAAACTATCAGGAAAAGTGGCTTCATAAAGCTTAACCATCTACCATACAGTCCAGATTGGACCCCAGCGATTATTTTCTCCTTCAAAACTTGAAGAAATTCCTACATGGATGGTAATTTCCTGATAATAATGACTTGAAGGAGGCCATAAAGAGATGGCTTGTGGACCAAGATGAATCCTTCTGCTTATGAAAATATGTCCATGGTGAAGCGATTTTTAGGCGTGAAAGGGTGCAGGTTTGTGATTGAGGCTGATTGAGGTGCTTGGCTGATCTCACATTCAAGTGCAAATGTGAGTGGGTCAATCAGGTATCTCATTCACACCTCGGAGTGAGTGGAGGATAGCACCTGTACCCAACAAGGGATATACTGGGAGCCTGCAAGACAGAGAGGATGAAAATCAGATCAAAGACAGATCTGACCTACTGTGATCTGATCTGATTGGTCTTTGATCTGATTTTCATCCAGAACAAAACAATGGAAGACTGAGCAGAACCAGCAAAAGAGAAAGGAGGCAGAATGGTTGGTGGCCTCACAGTTCAGATGTTTAGTATGGTGGCAGATGATGTGGATCATTACCTGCAGATTTAAATGGAGAGTGGATACAATGGTGGTGGAATCCTCCTTAGGAATTGGAGTGATTTTTGTTTAAGACGCATGACATGAAGACTCTTTTGTTTGCTGAATTTTTGCAACGTAATGCTGCCCTGTAACGCATGTAGTGCATTCCCTTAGACTGACATTATGTAATAAACCTTTTATTGTACCAGGACTTGTGCCATGGTGGTTGTGTCTAAGGTGCTGCAACACCCCTAGTTGTCACTATACATAAATACCTTACAAAAAGTCTTTGAAAATCACAATTAAAACATAATTCTCATTTTCTCAAACCTTACACTCCTCAAGATAAGCTTTATCCTTCTTCCACCCGACTCCAACTCACCTGGCTGGGGTGACCCAGAAGTTCTTCTGGTACTAGAGTGTAGCCTAATGGAAGAACTTCCTGGTCACACAAAGTAGGGACGATGGATTTCTGCAGCACCCTCTAGCGGCACCCAGAGAACCCCACAAGGCTGCCCTATGGGACTACAGTTCTCAGCATGCCTTGTGGGTAGCATCACCCAGAGAGTATGCCACCTAGCATGTTGGGGAGAATGTAGCCCTGCCAGGTTGTCTCCCCTGTCATTCCTCCCCACTAACTTCTGAGATGGGTATTGCTCCTCAGTCCATCCCTTCCAGGATGCCAGTGTACCCACTGCTGCTCTGGGATCTTCTGCCCGTGTCCTGGTTGAGGCAGGACAATCTTCACCCAGTTTCTTGTGCCTTTGAAGGACTGTCTTCTTGTCCAAGTAAGGATCCTTGCCCCATCTTGTACAGGACGCTCACCCATGCAGCTGTCAAAACAGGCTTGTAGGTGGCAGCAAGATAATGAGACCTGTCCAGTTGTACAACAGGTTTATATTTAAAGACATCAACATTTGAGTACAGCAGGTCCAGATTGCTGTCTCCACAAAAGGGATGTGCTGTTGCATCCAAAGTTGACCGATTTTAGCATTCTGAGGGGTTTATCTTTAGATTGTTCACAATAGAATGAATATTTTGTTGCCAAATTTAAAAATAATCATCAACAAGATGGTGAAACCCTCTCCCAGTCAGTAACATGGACACATTCAGATGGCATTTCTGAATTTAGATTACTCTATGTGAGTATCTCACACTTTTACATGTTGTGCAGTCCAATAAAAGACAGCTTTTCACATGTTCTGGTCTCCTTGGCGTCATTTCTAGTTTCAAGAACACTAAAGGATGACTCCCCATTTCTTGCTTGAAAAGGATGTCACAAAACTCTACTGTGGAGGAAAGTTTGTTATAAAGCAAATATAAAACTATTATTTGTTAAGAATTGCTACTGTGTTACTTGGCCTCAGACGGACTGGTGTCCTATCTATAGCATACCTTGTGCCTGATGCTGCTGGGATAGGCTCCAGCTCTCTGAGTCTTTCTTACAGACCAAATAGCTTCAGATAATGTAGAAATTGGACAGCGGGATATTCTGTATATTTAGTTGTTCACCTGTGTTTTCTTTTGAAACATTTACAGACATGGAATATGCTTATGAAATGATATGTTTCATTGCGATGGAAAGCTGACAGTAAGTTGCAAAACACAACTGTGCAGAAAGTGTCAGCCTATTTTGGAGAAATTACACCATTGGGGAAATGAAACCATTGCAAGTTAGGTTATGGAAGTTTATACTTTTCAAACGGTAGCAAATATTTAATTTGAGATAAAATGTTCTAATCACTTAAATGAAGACTTTAAAGAAGGATTTTATTTATGTCTCAGTATTTTGTTTCTTTCTATGTATATGCAGAATGACACAATGTCAGTATTAACGTTAACTAACCATATAATGCAATACCAGTTGTATTATAAAAGGGAAGTTTTACATTTTAATGGTGCTATGTAAGTAAAATTCCTCATTTGCAACTGTGTATTGGCTGCAGAGAGCTGGACTGAGTGATCTGAAGAGAAAATGAAGACTTACCTCACGCTATTCCTTCTAGCCTGCTTTATAACTCATTCAGGTAAGTCTGTCTGCTGCGCGTATGAAAATATATCTTTATTAAAAACTCTGTCTCAAATTAAACAGAAGTTATCTGCTAGGGACAGGTCTGTCCCACTCTGCTAATGATTAGTGAGACATGGAATTCATGAACCATCTGGTCACAAAAATCAATCAAACAGTGGGGTGCTTGGTGCCTGGTAAGTCTTAGTTGGCATCAGATCATTACGATACCCTCTGATATTGTTATTATCTTACATTTTAATGTCACATAAACTGAGTGCCTCACAATCACCAGCTGTTCAGGCAAATACATTGGCTATGAACTGCCTAAATTAATCCAGGAACACCCAAAGTGTGGAAGCAAATAGATTTGAGGTGAAAAATACAAATCACAATAGTATGGAATGAATACACAGACTACACACAATGCATGACACGAACACAAGACTCCTGGGGTGTCAAGTAACAGTTCTAACTACCGTGCGGTCAGTTGCTTGCTGTACATCTCAAGGCTGGCAATGAATTGACAGAAAAAATGATTTTCTAAGTACCTGTTGTTTCTGTACCAGAACTGTGGTTCTTTGCAACAGTGGCATCATACTGCCAGCTTCTTTTCCATAAAGTGGAAGAAGTACACCAAAGGTGTCAATGATAGCTTTTTAAAATTTAACACCACCAGGCAGTCCTCTGCAGTGGTTAAGATGCTGCTGAGCCCCATTCTGAAGAGCTTAATGTTTTGCTCCTAATTTTAATGCAGAGAATTAGGAGCTCTAAACCTTCAAATCCAATCATAAAACTGAAAGTTCAGGTTGCACATGCGCACACACACACTGAAGTGTAAACCCAGAACACTGCAGGGCCAATAGAGCTAGACTTTATGAGCTAAAAGCAGGCTTGCAGCAACTACCTACAATGACAATTTCACATAGTAAAAAGCTACATTAAATATTAGAATGTTAAAATAAAAACTGGTTTAGAAGACAAAGTTAAAGGTTCTTAAAACATTTAAATAATAAATTAAATTAATGAGGACAGCCTACTTTTTACTCTGTATATCATCTGGTGGGCTGTGTCCCATTGGCCCTTAAAGCAGAAAGAAAGATGGTTAGTAACCCTGAGTGCTTTTTGTATTCAAAGCCACTCACAGGCTTCTGCTTGATTTTCATTAACGTTTACAGGATATGTTGTCACTCTCCAGTAACTCTTAAGAAACCTTAGTGGTTTTTGGTTTAAGATTTATCCATCCATATTTCCAGGGCACTGAGCTGCCCTGCAATGAGTGCACAGGAGAAAACCTTAAAGTGGCATACTTATGTTTATTAACATATTGTGTAAAGCAGCATGGTTACTGTAGTTATTTTAGGCATTTATCTATTTTCTTTACAAACAAACAAACAAACATTACCGAGACAATTATTGCATTAGTTGGCAATAGTTTAGTTGGCTCTAGTGTATGGGATATATTTTCTGCAAAAAGGGAATGAAAATACAGTTATAAAATGAAAATGCATTCACTCTTTTGCCATTTATTTTCAAAGTGTACATGCCAGGATGCTGCAAAATTAAAAATAAAATGAAATATCAACACTTGTAATTTCATTTTCCACACACATAAGAGTCATTTGTGATATTTTTAAAAACTAGGGTGATTCACTCGCCCACCCCCAGGTTTGTTTTACCGAATATACAATTTAAAGAAATTGTGATTTTCATAGGAATTGTTACATATGCATTTTTTTCACTTTTACTTTAAAACTTTTGTAAAACAATATTTGGAATGAACTTTGCTTCAAGATTGCATTGAATTTTGATTCCACGTTTGAACTTACATCGCGACAACGCAATGTATTACTCCCTGTGAGAGAATATCGCTTTCTCTTTAAATAAATAAAACGACTTTCTCGAATGTTTGTCCATGCTTTTTCTTCTTCTTAGTCGTTGACTTGTTAT
>NC_053168.1:29448057-29486370 GCF_016835505.1 Polypterus senegalus | reverse complement strand
CACGTTGGGAAATTTGGCTTTTTAAACAAGCTCAATGAATAAATAAATAAATAAATAAATAAATCAACACCAGAATGACTAAAAAGAAAGAAACATTCTGACTTGGTAGTCTCAGTCACAGTGAGACATTATGCAGGCATATTGCCATTGGTATAAAGGAGTTACCGTAGCATTTCTCGACACACTTCTGCTGAATGATTTGTTGGTTGAAAGTCCTTAGTGTTACTGTGTTTGTCCTTCACTACTGCTACTCCAGGGGGTCCAGAGTGTGTTCCATAACTGATCCCACCCTTTTAATTAGCTGGTTGATTCGATAGGTCAGGGGTCCAGTGGCTGTGGGGCATCAGTTGGTGCAGAAAGATTCATTGATCTTGACTTTGCTGACGATGCTGTGATCTTCACTGAGTCAATAGATGCTCTGCTCAGGAGCTCTTGAGGGACTGAGTGAGGAGTCTGAGTGTCTGGGTTTGCAAGTGTCCTCATAAAATCCAAGATTAGCCTTTAATGACCTTATAGGCACAGCCATCAGCAGTGTGTCTGTCTGCAGAGAGTGTCGACCTTGTCGAGAAGTTTACTTCCCTCAGCAGTGACATTCATGTCTCTAGTGACTCTTCCTATGAATTTAGTTTTTCGCCACATACAATTATTCTGACTCATCAGGTCAGAGCTTTCACTCAGTTTCTATGTATGATTGCACACTAGACTACCTGGACTGTTTATATCCCCTTTTATCCTTTTTTATTATGTATTGCCCTTGTATGCTGCATCATATTTTATTATTTATATTTTATCTTTTATATTCTGTGTTGTCCTTGTATGTTGCATCATATTTTATTATTTATATTTTATCTTTTATATTCTGTGTCATCCTTGTATGTTGCATCAATACTACCAAGAAAATTCACATTAAGTAAACATGAGTGTACTTGGCCAATAAAGTGAACTCTGATGCTGATTGATTTGCGTAATGGGCCACTTGATTCAAGTCAAAATGCATTTTCACCTTCTGTGCCCCACTGCTTTACAAAAACAAAGTGAAGAAGATAAGAACATGTTCCACAAAAGTTTAGTTTTATTTGTAGTGTATTTATCTGACAAAGTAAGATCTAATAGTATACTGCACATTTATTAAAAATAAAATAGAAACATAAATTTCATTGGTTTGCTGTAACATTTCTGTAATGTTCTTATACTTCTTATACCAATTAACTCCAAACCTTCCCTTTAATAAAAATCAACAGTGAAGGAAGTGAAGGAAGTTTTCAGAATGAAAAAGTCACTGTATAAATGAAACCAAAGCCCAAGTTTAATTTTACAGAAGACCATATCTATTTTGTAATGTTGCCAACTACTAGAAGGACAAGCGCAGAGACCCCCAGAAGAAGAAGGTTCAGTCTGGCAGTTGTGGAGCCGTTTATGTTGCATAAGAAAGAATCACAGCATTTCACTGATGAACTTGCCACATCTATGTTATAGTTTCCAAAGTATGATACAACATTGCACAAATTTTGGTCGAAGCATCCTTTAGTAATCTTAAAGATGCCACCTGAAAACAGAAGAAGAGAAAAACAAAAAATGATTAAACCTCTGGAGTGGAAAGTGAAGAGACATAATTACAAAAACAATGTCAACAGTCAAACAGTCAGGTTGTCAAAATTCTCAAAGCTTTGATCTAGTCGATCCAGCAGGATTCTTTCAGCTTAAGAGTGAATCACATACTCGTGGACAGCAATGGAAAATAAAGGGAAGTGCATTTAGGATTGAAGCATGTTAGCACTTCTTTATGCAAAGAGTTCTAGGACTCTGTAACAAACTACTGAGACATGGAGTCAAAATTGTTTAAATTCAAATCCACCTCTTTCTGTGAAACTACTTAATCCAGTTTTAGGTTTGCTAGGGATACTACAACCCTGAAGGAGAACCTGATGAGATAGTAGGTGCAAGACTGACATAAGGAATTGGGATCCAAAGCCCTTATCATTCAATGTCCAGTCCATCAAAATGAATGCTGAGGTGCACTTCCACAATCACAGGCCAGATGAATTTAGAGTCACTGATTAGCCCTAACGTGTATGTGTTGGGCACATGAAAGAAACTCAAGCTTCTAGAGAAAATCCTTGTAAACTTGAGAAGAATGTTGAAATTCCACACATGCAATAACCAGATTGGGAGATACACCCAAGTCTATGGATCTGTGTTGCCCTTCCTTGTTTTCATTACATATATAATGCTAATTAGCAGTCAGCAGCCAAATCCATCTTGTGTGTTCATTAGCTGTGCTAGCTGTCTAAGTTTGAAGCACATCATCTATTGGAATGTATTTTGTAATGCATGTCGTAATAAGCTGTACTGCATTCTTTTATTCCAACAAATGGCATACAGTATAACAGAAACATAGCAACCAGTCAGCCATGCAGATACACAGACACACACATACAGACATTTGTCATTTTAATAAGATGGAATCGAATTAAAGTATGAAAGCTTTGAAATGACTTCTGTTTTCTCCTGACTCAACAGTATGAGAGAATCACCCCACATATGATATGCTGTTCAACTCATCTTCTTGATGTCTGGTTATGCAAGATGTCAATTTTTGTGGAGTTCTCTCATATTTATTTGCCTCTAAACCCAAAAATACTAATTTTTAGACCATTTCTGGATGATATTTTGTGCAGGAAATTACACCCTTATGAAGAGTAATCCAGTGTTGTTTTCTGCTATTTGAGGTTGCTGATCACAAGTTTAATATTTTGATGTTTGATTCTTTACTGGTGGTGCTACCCTCTAAGAGCCACTCCCAAAGGGTTAAAAATGACAAATATTTGAACCCGAAATACAGCCACTTATGCTAATTCAGACTTTTTTTGTATGTAATTAAAGTTTTGTATTTAATATGCCTTCACTTATGGTGATTTACAACATCATGGTTGTATACTGTCATTTGGTTTACAGTTAAACACAGGCAGGTTAGGTGACTTGCTCAGGGTCACACAGTGTGGAGGAGACAAGGACTGAACTGGCAGCCTTGTGCTTTGGGTACACAGTAAGTCAAAACAGCAGGTGGGCACAATGGACTGCTTGCCTTACAGGTTTGGAGCTTTGTGTTTAACAGACATGATGTGTTTACTGGTTCATAGATTAGTAATCTTTTTGGTAAATAACTAACAGTGGAAGGTTTTAAGTGGTAAGTTTTATTCTTGGTGAGTGCTATGCATATTTTGAATTATTTAAACACAGATCAACTTTGGCATTCCCACTTTTATTTTCTTTCTTGGGCAAAATGCAAAATCGGTAATAAGCAAAGGATTTTACTTACGTAAACTGGTAGTGGCAGTTAAGCACACTTGGTTTGCTGAGCATGTCTCAGGCAGATTAAAATTACACTTAAGATTGGTATCAGCATCTTTGCAACTGAAGCAGGACAACGGCTCTAAAATGAAGAAAGGAAAAAATAATCAGGAACTCTACTGTTCAAACAAAAAATTGCACTCTAGGAATTTGTGTCATTTTGCCTTGTATCCACTATTGGTGGAAATTTCAAATCAGTTCATTAAAAGACTAAAAATTTGTCACAAAGTTTTAAAAAAGAACTTTGAGTGATTTTCGGGGTTAATTAAAACAATACAGTGAATAAAACAATCAATTGCAATATAATTTAGAATCTGTAATGGATTTATTGTACTGCTACATTGAATTCAATAAAATATGACAAATATAAAAACACATTTACAATGTTCCTTATTGTTCTGACTGTTACAAAGCCGTCAATGAAATTAAAATAATGAATATAGAACATGATTTTTCTAGTGGATGGTTTTTGGAAAGCAAAAAAAACAAAAACAAAACAAAGCACACACATTTACTTACGCCCACAGCACATTATATGAAGTCTAATCAGAGGACATTAAACCAAATGAATGCACTTGCTGGATCTTGTTGCCTTGTGGATGTTAGATTACGTGACTAGGAATTGCAGTGGATGACAAATTATGCAGCTTCCTGCAGACGTTTCAGAATAGTTACACATTTCTAAAGTATCGTGAACCTTCTACATTGTAACTTTCAAATAACATGATGGCTGTATGATGGATTTCTGGTTATGGTAAGTTCAGCCACAGTCTCAGCCATTATTTTCCTTTTTCAATTCTGTCATTGTATGACAAATAACAGGCATCAGACAGACAAGCTTCTGTTCTGTTCGTGGGTCCTAAAGACTTGTGTTTCTTCTCACCTGAGGACTGCACTGTATTTCCAGGTAAGCACACAAGAGCTCGTCTACTACAACTTAAGACAACACCACACCTGTTTGATTTTGTTGGGATGAGTCATTGGACGTTTTCAGTGAGTTGCTGGTGATTATGCAAATGTAGTTTGTGAATGAAAATTACCAGTAAAGTAATGTAATGTGACAGAGGCGGGGGGGTTTACACAGGACCAAATCAACCTGCATTTACAATTACAGTACAGAAAATTTTGATTGGACTGATCTGATGATAAAGGCTTGTCAGCCTCCTATTCTTGGATTGTTAAGCAATTATCTTCATTGTCAATAGCAGAAACCTCTCCCATTAAGGGCAATACTATTGTTTCTCTTACTGTGGACCTCCCGAACAGTGGATTTCTTTAACTGCTCACCTACCCGTATTGTCAGCGGGTGATCATTTATTTCAAACTATGTGCAATGTTAATAGGATTAGGCGTTACACAAAGCAATATTAGGTTTCTGTATAGTACCTTTATTCATTGGTGGCCTTCATTGTTCAGCCTACGTAGAACTGAAAACCTCTGTATACTGTTCTGATGCATGTTCTGTCATACTGAATGGCAGAGCTCATGTATTTTATAATGGTGTCAATGAAGCAGGATGGCTCCGGAAGGCCCATAACCCATTGGTTTGCAGTGAATCCACGTGCAAAGGCTCAGTTTCTTTGAGTTACTGCTGTCATTACTGCAAACCTTTTTAGGTATTCCATGTTCTCTTTTAAGCCTCACTAGAGACAACATATTTGTCTCAGTGCTGTAATGTTTGTTTGTTTGTAAAGAAAATCAATACTTGTGAGAACATGAATTCTATAATTACTACAGTAACCTTGCTGCTTTACACATGCCAATTCAAACTTTCCTCTTTGCATTCATAGCAGGGCAGCACAGTGCTGGAGTGTTTGGTACTCGAGCTCACTGCTCCACCGTCCTGGCTTGATCGCTGCCTGTGTTTGGTTTGCATGTCCTTTCTTCTCCAGGTACTCTGGTTTACCTCCCATATCCAAAGGATGTGTAATGCTTAGTGACACTAAATTAGCCCTGAGAGTATAAGATGTATGGATGGATGAATCTTAAGCCATTAACCATGAAGCTTTCTTAAGAGATACTGGAGAGTGAGATCATATCCTGTAAATTTTAACGAAAATTGAGCAGAAGCCTGTGAGGGGCTTTGAGTGCAAAAAGAGCACTGTGGGTTACTAACCATCTTTTGTTCTGCTTAAGGGCCAATGAGGCACAGGCCCACCAGATGATATGCAGAATAAATATAGTAAGTAAGCTTTCCTCAGTAATTTAATTTATTACTAAAATGTTTTAACAACCTTTAACTTTGTCTTCTAAACCATTTTTTCACTATACCATCTTATGTTCAATATAACTTATAACCTGGAAAAATACTGCTTTTTTTACAACGTGAAATTATTGTTGTAATCGGGTGCTGCAAGCCTGTTTTCAGCTCATGAGGGCTACTCTATTGGCCCTGCAGTGTTCTGGGTTTATACTTCATTGTGTATGTGCGCATGTGCAACCTGAACTTTCAGTTTAGTGAATGGGCTTGAAGGTTTACAGCCCGTTATTCTCAATATTAAAATGAGGAGCACTTTTTTTAACCACAAATTTCGTTTCAACATAAACCATTACTATCTGCTGCCCTAATGTTAGCCACAATAATGTGGAAAACAATCAGGAATGTGCATTACACTCAAAACATTAAGCTGATCAGAATGGGGCTGAGCAGCATCTTCATCTTCACTAACTGCTGCAGATAACTGCCTGGTGGTGCTAAATTTAAAAAGCTATCATGGACATCTTAAGTGTGCTCCTTCTTCTTTGTGGAAAAGAAGCTGGCAGTATGATGCCACTGTTTCAAACAACCACATTTTATCAAACAACATTTTTTCAATTGATTGTCAGCCTTGAGATGTACAGCAAACACCTGACTGCGCTGTGGTTAGAACTGCTACTTGACACCTCGGGTGTTTTGTGTTCAAGTTGCTCAATGTGAAGTTCTTTCCATGCTATTGTGGTTTGTACTTTTTCATCTCAATAGTATTTGTTTGCAAAACTTCAGGTTTTGTTGATCCAGTTTAAGCAGTTCATAGCCAATGTTTTTCTCTAAGCTGCAGGTGATTGTGAGGCACTCTGTTTATGTAACATTAAAAGGTAATTGTCTGTACTTTGTGTCCGAGGGTATCATAATGATTTGATGCCAACTAAGACAGACCAGACATCAAGCATCCCATTGTTTGATTGTTTTTTGTGACCCAGATGGTCCACGACTTCCATGTCTCACTAATCATTAGCAAAAGGAGACAGATACTATTAGCTACGTAAATTAACGCTTATTTTAAAAACGTCTGCACAGGTATAGCCTCACCATAGGTTTTGTGCCAAAAATGCCTGTGACATCACTAGGTTGAAAAAAAAAATTAAGGTGCAGTATATATTATGTATTATCTGTCTCTCTAAGTGACAACAATTTCATTAAAAATTCTATATTGAATCTGAGAGGTTATATTCATCTGAAACTTATTCCATTCTTTTTATTCTGAAATTGTGCGTGCATACTAAATCCATAGTAAAATATATGTTAAAAAGTGGTATGTTTACCATTTTAAATTTGGACAAAGATATTTTTAACAGGCTTACCTGTTCCTAGCATATAAATTCTGTTTAATCTGAGATTAAGATCTGAGATATTTTGATATGCCTGCTGCAGACTGACTTACCTGAATAAGTTATAAAGCAGGCTAGAAGGAACAGCATGAGGTAAGTCTTCATTTTCACTTCAGCTCTCATCAACCAATATACAGTTGCAAATGAGGAATTTTACTTATATAGTCTCATTAAACTGTTGTAATCACATGACAGTTCCCGTTATTATAATACAGCTAGTATCAGTTTACATGGTTGACACATCACCTTGACAATGACATTGTGTCATTCTGCATGTAGATGGAAAGAAACTAAATACTAAGAGATAAATAAAATCCTCCTTTAAAGTCTTCATTTGTGTGATTAGAGCATTTCATCCTAAAAAAGTCCCGACTGCAGTTTGAAATGTATAAACTTTCATGACTCTAATTTTGATCATGTTTCTTCAAAAATTTAATTTTCCCCGGTGGTTTAATTTCTCCAAAGTAGGCTGACACTTCCAACACAATTGTAGTTTGCAACTACCTGTCGGCTTTCCATAGAAATGAAACTTAATACTTCACAAGCAAGTTCATTGTCTGTAAATCTAAATGACAACTAAATATCCAGACTATCCCCTATTCTTACATTCCTACATTCCTTCAAGCTATATAGATTCGACAGATAGATACAGTAGATAGATTTTATTTGTCCCCAAGGTGATTTAAAACTTTACAAAAGCGAGAGAGAGAGAGAGAGAGAGATATAAATAAAAGGAGAAGAGAGAGCATCGGGCACAAGGTATACTCTAGATAGGACACCAGTCCATCTGAGGCTAAGTAACACAGTAGTAATTCTTAACATATAATAGTTTGTGTTATAACAAGCATTTCTGCACAGTAGGGTTGGGTGGCATCCTCTTCACACTTAACTAAAGAAATGGGAGCTCTCCTTAATGTTCTTGAACCCAGAACCTATGCCAAGGAGACTAGAATGTGCAAAAAGCTGTCTTTTATTAGACTACACAACATTTAAACACACACAGAGTAATCTAAATTCAGAAAAGAGAAAATAATTATACCCATGGCCTTTATATGTGTAGCTAAAAGGAGGTCCCTGCTTACCTGATGGGACAGTTTCTCCACTTCCCCAATGCTGTAAAATGATCATTTTGCTATAACATATATATTGTAATGGATGGCGTGCATGGCCGGGTGTCCGAGACAAGATGGGGCAAGATTCCTTACCGGGACAGTAGGCCAGACTTTCAAAGGCACAAGAAACAGAGTGAAAATCATCCTGCCTCAGCCAGGAGACAAGCAAACAATCCCAGTGTGGCAGTGGGTATGCTGGCATCCCAGTCGGAATGAGAAAGGAGTAACAAATGGCCAAGAGGCCAGAGTTATGGAAACGACAGGGGAGACAACCTGGCACGGATACATGCTCCCTGACCTGCTTTGTGGCAAACTCCATGGATAATAGCCTGTGCAGACACACGCAAGGCATGAGGACAACTATAGTCCCATAGGGCAAACTTGTCAGGTTCCATGGGTGCCAACAGGGGTGCACAGGGAGCCATCATTCCTTCTTTGTGAGTCCTAGAAGTACTTTCATCAGGTTATGCCCTAGCACTGGAAGTACTCCTGGGTCCAAGGTAGAGGGGGCCACTCAACCTCATCCAGGCTAGTGGGAGTTGGGTGTAAGAAGGAGAATGCTTTCCTGGAAGAGTGGAAGGAGAGAGAAGATGACCTTTATTTTAAGGTATTTATGTAATAAAACTTTTTATTTTACCAGGACATGGTGATTGTGTCTGGGGTTTGAGGGGCTCATAAATAAATATATCTTGTCACACTTGGTTCACAAAGTTGCACAGAAGCACTCAGGGCTTTCAAGAGACAGAAACTTTATTCCAGTACAGGCG
Organism: Polypterus senegalus; assembly: GCF_016835505.1. Taxonomy (NCBI): domain Eukaryota; kingdom Metazoa; phylum Chordata; class Cladistia; order Polypteriformes; family Polypteridae; genus Polypterus; species Polypterus senegalus. The sequence continues at coordinate 29,477,552 of NC_053168.1, read as the reverse complement.
GAACAAACATACGTCTCTTTCAGGAGCGATTCGGCTGCACAAAGAACTGTCAAACCAGCTGTCGCCTCTTGGTCAAAAGAACACAAAATCTACCTCCTCAAAGGGTGCGGCCCCAACTGGAGCAGAGGGTGTCTGGGGAAGAGAGACAAGGCAGTGAGACACTAGGACAGCCGTGGCACAGTCTTTTAAATGCTTGAGGCCCCGTGCGAGATGAATGACAGTGAGCAGCAGGCTAGCAGCTGATCCCGCAAAGAGGAGATGAAAAGCGGTGTTTGTGTTTGTTTCCCATTGAATTTCTGTTTAAGACGGGTTCGGAGGATCACCGCATGTTCACTGTGTTCACAATATATATATACTACTCAAAATAATTAAAGGAACACTTTTTTAATCCAAGTATAGCATCAAGTCAATGAAACTTCTGGACTGTTGATCTGGTCAGTTAAGTAGCAGAGGGGCTTGTTTATCAGTTTTAGCTGCTTTGGTGTTCGGAAATTAACAACAGCTGCACTAGAGGGGCGACAATGAGACGACCCCCAAAACAGGAATGGTTTAACAGGTGGAGGCCACTAAGATTTTTCCCTCCTCATCGTTTCTGACTGTTTTTTCACTAGTTTTGCATTTGGCTATGGTCAGTGCCACTACTGGTAGCATGAGGCCATACCTGGACCCTACAGAGAATGAACAGGTATTCCAACTTCTCCAGGATGGCACATCAATATGTGCCATTGCCAGTAAGTTTGCTATTTCTCAAGCACAATCTCAAGGGCATGGAGGAGATTTCAGGAGACAGGCAGTTACTCTAGGAGAGCTGGAGAAGGCTGTAGAAGGTTCTTAACCCATTAGCAGGACTGGCATCTGCTCCGTTGGGCAAGAAGGAATAGGATGAACACTGCCAGAGCCCTACAAAATGACCTCCAGCAGGTCACTGGTGTGAATGTCTCTGATTAAACAATCAGAAACAGACTTCATGATGGTAGCTTGAGGGCCTGACGTCCTCTAGTTGGCCCTGTGCTCACTGCCCGGCACTGTGGAGCTCGATTGGCATTTGTCATAAAAACAGAATTGGTAGGTCTACCACTGACACTCAGTGCTTTTCACAAATGAGAGCAGATTTACCCTGAGCACATGTGACAGGCGTGAAAGGGTCTGGAGAAGCCGTGGAGAACGTTATGCTGCCTGTAACATCGTTCAGCATGACCAGATTGGTGGTGGGTCAGTGATGGTCTGGGGAGGCATATCCATGGAGAGACGTACAGAACTCTATAGGCTAGACAACGGCATCTTGACTGCCATTAGGTTTTTGGATGAAATCCTTGGACCCATTGTCATACCCTATGCTGGTGCAGTGGGTCCTGGGTTTCTTCTGGTGCACAACAATGCCCGGCTTCATGTGGCGAGAGTATGCGGCAGTTCCTGGAAGATGAAGGAACTGATACCGTTGACTGGCCCCAACATTCACCTGACCTGAACCCAATAATGGCCCAATAATGTATGTATTCTGTGTAGGAGAGTCTACCTGGAGGCTACCAGAGCTGTCTTTTAATACAACTTGTGTCTCAGGGGTTCAGGAGTACAAGTAACCACCATAGGGCATTCTAGGAAGGTATCCCATGTTGCATATGTGGGTATCACAATGACCTTAGCATTAACCCCCTTCTGGAGCTACAGTGGGACGCTGTACCATTTGCCTGTTGATTGCTTAGTCTGGAGGTGTGTTGGGAACAAATATTTTTAAATGGCAAGAGGCTTGGAAAGAGGGGTAGAAATAGGAGGTGCTAAGTTTCTTTAAGGATTTGTGTTTAAGACCCAGGAGTGCTTCCGGTGCTGGAGCATAGTCTGATGGAATTACTTCCTGGTCCCCCTGTACCTATTTAACAGGCCCCCTTTAGCTAAATACAGGCTTGCAGCACCCAATTACAAAGACAGCATCACATAGCAATAAAAACAGTATTTTTCAACAAGCCCTTAGTATTCTTGAGACATTTAGTGAAAGTCTGTTGAATTGAGGAAATATACAGAAGAGCTTGAGTTTTCTTGACCTAGATGAATTAATTGACTTTACTTCTTCTAAAAATATCATGTAAGGTGCACAAGCTATCATAAGCTCCAGGGCAACAGGTATAACTGGATTATGATTATTTGTCTTACAACCATGACAATGATGAAAACATTTTTTATTTGTTTTTAGGTTCAGTACAATAGTACAAAGGTTTCTTTGTCTGAGATTTTACTTCAATGGAAAACTGACGCATGCGTCACAGCAGCAAGCAAACGGCTGTGATGTGCCTGGAGACTCCGGTCACGTGAACGCGTCAAACCGCTGAGTGCAGCAACTGTGTGGCAGACGGCAGGCGTAATCCATGATTGCGATGGAGTGGAAGGCACTCTTGCGTGAGGCTAAAGCTGCGGCAAATGAAATGTAAATCCCTGCGGTGTAGGTCGGCGTCGCAAAAGACCAATATGTCTTATTGAGTCCGACGGATCTAACACAGAAGCAGATGATCAGGAATCCCAAGATCTAGAAGTAAAATTCAGAATAGGCACGTTTCACATTATGATTGATTCCTTAATTTCAGAATTATCCGGGAGTTTTGAAAGCCTAAACAACATTTCGTCTTTTTGTCCAATTTTAAACTTTAGGAACATGAGCACAGATCTCAATCTCAGCCTCTTGTGCAAATTTAGATGCAAAATATTCAAAGGATCTGTCACATCATTTGAAGGATGAGGTTATTCACATCAAGAACGCGTATGGCGCAAAATGTTAAGGTCCGAAGGTGGGCACTGTTTATGCGTTTGTATTGGTTTAAAATTCTAATTTATATATTTTTTTAAGTTAATCTTAATGGGTATTCTTGTGCGATGTTGACAGAATGCACTCCATTGCAAAGCCTACATAGAAATATCTTTATACGCTACCGTTGCTGTCCGTTTGTCTGTCCAGGATTTTTAATCACCAGTAGTTCGCGAAACTATTGACCTGAAATTTGGTATGCAGTACATATACTATGTGACGTCTACTATCCGCGTTAGGGGTGATGATTGACCCTAAGGTTATTCCCCTTTTATTTTATTGTAGAATCAACTTCTGCGCGGCCAGCTGGGCAGCTGTGTGGCGGCATGCATCGGGCGCCATTCTCATCCCTACCACCTTCGCCAGTCACTTCCCCTACCTCTTCATATCTTAAATCATTCTTGAGGCAAATTGAGCAGTTAAGTGCCATCTTAAGTGAGAATTAAAGAAAAGCATGTAAGTAATGGTAACACAAACACTGATTTAATTAGTTTTAATGCAAAACGATGACTACAAAAGAAAAGAAGAAATGGGCCTTTAGGGTGGAGAATAGAAGAGCTGCTCAGGAAGCAGCAAGCACATCAACCTCTGAGCAAACGAACGCTAAGCGTGCAGAGAAAGAGGATGAAAACTAGGAATGCTCAAGTCACGCGTGCAGTGCGCCATTACTGGTGTATTATATTTGAAATGACATGGTGGGTGGGATAGGTGGCAAAAATGCACCTTGCCTCAGGGTTTGGCATTTTGTAATGCATCGATGTTCTGTTGAACCAGGTAACCAATTGAAATGCGGCCTAAACGGTTCTGCAGATGCACAATATACATTTGTTCTAAAAGAACTGTCAACAAATAAGTTAAATAAATAAATAAAATTAATCAAGGCAGCCCCTACTTAAATTATTCTTTTGCATTTTAAGGAATTAGGAGAAAACATATCCAATGTCTTTCTCGTTTTAATCTTTTTTTTTTTGTCCAGTATTGTTGTGATTGTAAGCTGAACACGATAGGTTTATTCAATCTTAGAAAAAAGTTAGCTGATAGTGAGTAATTCCATAAAATCATATGTTCATTTCAATGTTATGTAGGTGAGACCATCATACTGACATATCACAAGTTGGACCTTTCAATTACAGGAGCATTTATACTACAAATAATTGAAACCCCAGAGAGGTGATCTCCATTGAACTAATTCTGGGACTTCTAAAGAATCAAATTGTCTTTTCCACTGATGATGTACAGTAGGTTTGTCATATTAAAAGGCTGAATACTTATGAGATTAATTATTCTGTGTTTTATGTTTGAAATTAATTCAGACCAGTTTGCAGAGCTCTGGTTTTAGTTTCACGTTAAGGATTCTCTTTCTGTTGATCATTGTCAAAGAGTCAAATTTAAATTCAGTGTGATTCACTGCTGTACGCATATCAATAAAATGGGAAAACTTCCAAGGGGTTACTTTTTACTGACACTGTACTTCCTTAACATTTTGCAGGTCTGGGCCGCAGGTACAGGGGGCTTAGTGCAGTAGTTGTAGAACTAGTATTGCCCACATAAAGTTGTTAAAAAATGTATATATTTTTGTGTGCCATTTGTTTAATCAGACATATTATGACTTGAATCAAAATCGAGTGTCTTTTTAAAAGCCATTTGTGCAGAAAAACTGCCAAAGTGCACACAAACATTTATTCTCAAACGTGTGTCTGATAAAAACTGAAAGAATTATTAGTGTATGCAATGGCGTTCATTTCAGGTGAGAGGACACCCATGTTTGTTCTTATTACTTGCACTTCAGTGTTTGTATTTTAGGCAGGGATTTTGACAATGTAATGTTGCTACTGGAATTGTTTGATTCCCGTCAGTTTTTTTTTTCCACAGTTCAAAGATCCTGCATGTCAATTGACAACAATATGGCTGCGAGTGCCTGTGATGGACTCTGCTACAGCACAAAGTCATTTGAGGTACCGTAGATTCTGCTCCTCAGATCATCTTGGTTCAAAGTATGCGTTTCAGAAAATGGACCGTTGGGTGATTGTCATTTACCCTACAAGTACACTTTCGTCCTCATTGTTTTCTAACTTTTTGAAAGAGCTGATCTCCAAAATCCACGTCTATTTGAAGACTGCTAAGAATTGGAGCCGTGAAGTCAAGCATTCCCCGTCACATTCAACATTTCCACTACACTCTCGGTGTGTTTGCCTGATTTTAAAGCTAACACCTTTTTAGTTCACCATAGAGCTGTAATGAGTACCTCTGAACACGCTCCAGCGGATATGCCACCTGTTCTATAAACATTATAATTGGTAAGCTTAAATAAGTGTTGATTAGACTCGTAACTTTTAGTCTTGTACATCTCACACTAAATTTATGTACAAGAAAGAATGTGTTTTCAAATATCTACTCAGACTACAAAACATGAGACTAGGCTCTCACCTCTGCTGCACAGACAGTATTACTACAATTACATCTTAAGTTCCTAAAGGAATATTATTTGTCCAAAAGCTGTTACCTTGAATCATTAGACCTTTCTAACAGCCATTTTTAGTTTTCACAAAAATCCTCTATTTATAATTAACTAAACATAAATACAACTATGTACATAGATAAATGGGAAAGATGCTATGTGTTAGATAGATAAATAGATAGATATGAAATGTAAAAGGTAAGAATATATTAGATAAACAGGTAGATTGATGAACAGGTAGAAATATATTTGCCCACGTTGGGAAATTTGGCTTTTTAAACAAGCTCAATGAATAAATAAATAAATCAACACCAGAATGACTAAAAAGAAAGAAACATTCTGACTTGGTAGTCTCAGTCACAGTGAGACATTATGCAGGCATATTGCCATTGGTATAAAGGAGTTACCGTAGCATTTCTCGACACACTTCTGCTGAATGATTTGTTGGTTGAAAGTCCTTAGTGTTACTGTGTTTGTCCTTCACTACTGCTACTCCAGGGGGTCCAGAGTGTGTTCCATAACTGATCCCACCCTTTTAATTAGCTGGTTGATTCGATAGGTCAGGGGTCCAGTGGCTGTGGGGCATCAGTTGGTGCAGAAAGATTCATTGATCTTGACTTTGCTGACGATGCTGTGATCTTCACTGAGTCAATAGATGCTCTGCTCAGGGCTCTTGAGGGACTGAGGGAGGAGTCTGAGTGTCTGGGTTTGCGAGTGTGCAGAATAAAATCCAAGATTAGCCTTTAATGACCTTATAGGCACAGCCATCAGCAGTGTGTCTGTCTGCAGAGAAAGTTTACTTCCCTCAGCAGTGACATTCATGTCTCTAGTGACTCTTCCTATGAATTTAGTTTTTCGCCACATACAATTATTCTGACTCATCAGGTCAGAGCTTTCACTCAGTTTCTATGTATGATTGCACACTAGACTACCTGGACTGTTTATATCCCCTTTTATCCTTTTTTATTATGTATTGCCCTTGTATGCTGCATCATATTTTATTATTTATATTTTATCTTTTATATTCTGTGTTGTCCTTGTATGTTGCATCAATACTACCAAGAAAATTCACATTAAGCAAACATTAGTGTACTTGGCCAATAAAGTGAATTCTGATGCTGATTGATTTGTGTAATGGCCCACTTGTTTCAAGTCAGAATGCATTCCCACCTTCTGTAGCCCCACTGTTTACAAAAACAATGACACAAACCATCCCGAACCCCCCAAGTATCCAGGGAAGTGTTCCTGTTTATAACCAAACAGTGAAATAACATCAGTATCTACTTACACAAGTTAATGAGAGAAACCCAACAATGATATGTATTAAGCCACAGGTCTCCGGTACTACCGGCCATTTTAAATATTATTTAAAATGGTTTAAATGCAATTGTGACGCTAAGACACAAAGAAGACTTGGCCGAAAGTTGAATTGGAGAACAGACATGCACATGGGCAGATGGCTTTGTAAAGTGAAGAAGATAAGAACATGTTCCACAAAACATTTAGTTTTATTTGTAGTGTATTTATCTGACAAAGTAAGATCTAATAGTATACTGCACATTTATTAAAAATAAAATAGAAACATAAATTTCATTGGTTTGCTGTAACATTTCTGTAATGTTCTTATACTTCTTATACCAATTAACTCCAAACCTTCCCTTTAATAAAAATCAACAGTGAAGGAAATGTTCAGAATGATAAAGTCTCCATATAAATGAAACCAAAGCCCAAGTTTAATTTTACAGCAGACCATATCATAGCTGGTTCTATTTTGTAATGTTGCCAACTACTAGAAGGACAAGCGCCGAGACCCCCAGAAGCAGGAGGTTCAGTCTGGCAGTCGTGGAGCCGTTTATGTTGCATAAGAAATAATCACAGCATTTCACTGATGTGCTCGCCACACCTACGTCAATGTTTCCAAAGATCGATGCAACATCACATGAATCTTGGTCGATACACCCTTTAGTAATCTTAAAGCTGCCACCTGAAAAAAGAAGAAAGAAAAACAAAAAATGATTAAACCTCTGGAGTGGAAAGTGAAGAGACATAATTACAAAAACAATGTCAACAGTCAGACGATGAAACAATAATTGTAGTTAGAATAAGAATACAGTGAGTAAACAATACCACATTTGGATAATTTACCTTGTAGATTTTCCTTAATAATAAAACATTAAGTTGATAAAAATGAAGATTAATATTTTTTAACACTATTGTGGGTGTGGAATAGACTCTCACTAGTGTTGAATTGCAATGAAGAAGGCTTTTCCACTTCTAAGAAAATTTGTGTATATGAAGAATCTGGAATGATTTTCAAATGTCCCCCCCGGAGGCTAACACCTGACCATCTATGCAGTCATTCCAAGCACACCTTGTCATAGCCAGTGGAACAGGGTGGGGCTTTATGTCTGGGGTGGAGCTGATGGTAGAGACGCGCAATCCCAGACACCCAGATGGTCATAGTAGCCTGCTGAAGAGAGCAGTGCTGATCTGTAGGCTGCCATGAGGTGCGCCTGTGCCTTCATGTGCTGTTGTTCACTCACCTTGTCAAGTGTGTTGCTCACATAACTTCTCACATTATACTGGCATCACTAATCATGAACTAATTGGAAAAGTCCAAGAAACCTGAAAGGCCATTCCTTTGAATCGTCTCCTTCCAAGTCTTCCAAGATTTTTTTTTTTGTAATAGAGATATTATATTTTTGACTATATATAATACAGGGAGTGAGCCTACATTTACACCTTCTTTTAATACTTAAGTACATTTAATATTACACACTTAAAAACATTTACTTGAGTCATTTTCTAATGGGCAAATTCTATTCTGAAATGTATTTCTACTTTTACAGGACATATGGAAGTTGGGTACTTTTTACAACAGTGACTGGTGCAGAGGGGCTGTGGCTCTTGCAACACTTAACTAGATTAAGCAGCTTGAAGAATGTTATGTTATGTACATTATTCGCACACTTGAAAAATTCCATTTAACTATAAATATTAACAAGATATGAACAACATTAAAAACTGTTAACTGCTGACTTTAGAATGGGAAAGGGAAGGTTTTCTGTTGACATTGTCCTCCTATTTTCCATGTTTATCTATCCAGCCCCATTCAATTTAACTTATTCCATCTCTAAGATTCATTGTCAGAGTTTTTGACAGCACCTTTCAATGTGAGATTGGAACCAGTCTGGAATGGGCTGTCACTGTGTACACACAGACTCACCCAACCTGGGCCAGTTTACAGTTCAGAATTAACATTTTACACGTTTGTGGAGTTAAAACTCAAGTACTCAGAGAAAGGCCACTCCACACATAGGAAAAACACAGCAGCTTCATCAAGAGTGTCAGGGCCAGGATTCATACAAAGTCTTGTACAGCATTCTATATACAGTAGATTGTTATAATAATCTCTGTATGAAGAAAAAGTATGAGAATGTGAATGAAACATTAAGTGAGTGAGGTCAAAATAAAAGTAATCACTTTAAATGTATTCTTATCATTAAAATGTATCAACATTTATTTAGCATAATATGAGCTAAATTAAAATCCACCTCTTTCTGTGAAACTACTTAATCCAGTTTTAGGTTTGCTAGGGATACTACAACCCTGAAGGAGAACCTGATGAGATAGTAGGTGCAAGACTGACATAAGGAATTGGGATCCAAAGCCCTTATCATTCAATGTCCAGTCCATCAAAATGAATGCTGAGGTGCACTTCCACAATCACAGGCCAGATGAATTTAGAGTCACTCATTAGCCCTAACGTGTATGTGTTGAGCACATGAAAGGAAACTCAAGCTTCTAGAGAAAATCCATGTAAACTTGAGAAGAATGTTGAAATTCCACACATGTAATAACCAGATTGGGAGATACACCCAAGTCTATGGATCTGTGTTGCCCCCTTCCTTGTTTTCATTACATATATAATGCTAAATAGCAGTCAGCAGCCAAATCCATCTTGTGTGTTCATTAGCTGTGCTAGCTGTCTATCAGAGCATGTATTACATATTAACTAAAACTCCTCAATGCTATAAGATATGCATCCCGCGCGTGAGCTTGATTGTTTGCTTGTCTCTGCCTCTCTCTCACCCTCTCTGACATTCTGTGCGCCTGACGGAGGGGCTGTGAGCAGAGGTGCTGTTTGCTTAAAAGATACTGACGCTCCTTTAAAAAATGCTGCTTTATTGCGTGCTCGGCATATTTAAAAGCACAAAAGCACACGTATTGATTTTTTGATTGTTGCTTTAATCTCGCTCTCTCTCTCTGCGCCTGACGGAGGAGATGTGAGCAGAGGGGCTGTTTGCACAGAGGGGCTGTTTGCTTAGAAGATACTGACGCTCCTCTAAAAATGCTGCAAACTTAAAAGCACACGTATTAATTTTTGATTGTTTGCTTTTCTTTGCTCTCTCTCTCTCTCCTCTGAAATTCTCTGCTCCTGAAGAGAAGAAGATCTATTTGCATTCTTTTAATTGTGAGAAAGAACTGTCATCTCTGTCTTGTCATGGAGGACAGTTTAAACTTTTGACTAAAGGGTGTTATTTCATGTCTAGAGGGATCTAATAATGTTAACAGTGTGGGAGAGTTTATAAGGGCTTAAAATATATAAAAATAACTACACAAACATATGGTTTCTACTTCATGGATTTTTAGTCTATCGCTGGGGTTCTGGAACGCAACCCCAATCGAGGAGGGATTACTGTATGGCTATGCTGTGGTTCCTTTACGTCGCGTAGGGGGCCTCCATGTCCATTTTGCTTGGGGCCCCAAATTCCTTCAAACGGCCCTGAGTATGACGATCGCTACTTTCTTAATGTTAGGGAACTGATGTGCGTGACATCAGTCCAGAACATTGCAGGCCTGTTAGTGGAAAGCTCCTGTGCCATGGTTACAGATGACTGCATGTCAACAAGTTCGAGTGTGAATTTCCCTCGTCAATGGAAGGGACCAGTTTCTTAGCTCTGGCGGATGTCCCCTTCTATTGCAACAGTGAACGGGTCTCTGACAAAATGGCCAACTCTGTGGGCAGATCAAGTCCATCCAATCGACCAGCAAAGTTATTTTCAATATCGCAATGAAATCTGTCATCACATCCGTGATTTGTGCGGGATGAGATGCATTTGCGGAGTGTCGGAAAATGCAGCATTCGCCTGTGCTCAAATAATTCACGAAAAGGTCCAGTTTAACTTGAATGCGCGCATCTGTTCCACAAGGTCGATGACAGTTTTGTCTCTGCCTTGTAGTCCCAAATTGAGATCGTTCAGGTGTTTGAATATGTCGCTCAGAAAGCAGGCATCGCCATGAAGTTGTCGTCCAGTATGCGACTCAAGTGCGTTTCTGCCTTTTTGCTTGCTGCCGCGGAGGAAAGTTATGATCTCTTCTCTGAGACCGCAGAAACGCTCCAGTGCTTTGCCTTTGGACAGCCACCTCACGTCATTATGCAAAAGAAGGTCGTGGTGCTCAGCAGACATTTCTGACAGCAGCATGCGGAATAAGCGTGTTGGAGGCTTGATGTGGAGCGAATAAAATTAATTATAGCCATAACGCTGTCCATTGTCGTTTGGAGCGCACCGCTTGTGAATGAAACATTAAGTGAGTGAGGTCAAAAATAAAAGTAATCACTTTAAATGTATTCTTATCATTAAAATGTATCAACATTTATTTAGCATAATATGAGCTAAATTAAAATCCACCTCTTTCTGTGAAACTACTTAATCCAGTTTTAGGTTTGCTAGGGATACTACAACCCTGAAGGAGAACCTGATGAGATAGTAGGTGCAAGACTGACATAAGGAATTGGGATCCAAAGCCCTTATCATTCAATGTCCAGTCCATCAAAATGAATGCTGAGGTGCACTTCCACAATCACAGGCCAGATGAATTTAGAGTCACTCATTAGCCCTAACGTGTATGTGTTGAGCACATGAAAGGAAACTCAAGCTTCTAGAGAAAATCCATGTAAACTTGAGAAGAATGTTGAAATTCCACACATGTAATAACCAGATTGGGAGATACACCCAAGTCTATGGATCTGTGTTGCCCCCTTCCTTGTTTTCATTACATATATAATGCTAAATAGCAGTCAGCAGCCAAATCCATCTTGTGTGTTCATTAGCTGTGCTAGCTGTCTAAGTTTGAAGCACATCATCTATTGGAATGTATTTTGTAATGCATGTCGTAATAAGCTGTACTGCATGTTTTTATTCCAACAAATGCTGCATCCTAAGCATTAGCACTGCTTTTATGAATCCCATACCAAATGGCATATAACAGAGACATAGCAACCAGTCAGCTATGTAGATACACACACACGCACACACACACACACACACACACACCACAGAGACACTTGTCATTTTAATAAGGTGGAATTGAATTAATGTATGAAAGCTTTGAAATCACTTCTGTTTTTTTTTGTCCGGCACTTCCTGACTCAACAGTATGAGAGAATCACCCCACATATGATATGCTGTTCAACTCATCTTCTTGATGTCTGGTTATGCAAGATGTCAATTGTGGAGTTCTCATATTTATTTGCCTCTAAACCCAAAAATACTAATTTTTAGACCATTTCTGGATGATATTTTGTGCAGGAAATTACACCCTTATGAAGAGTAATCCAGTGTTGTTTTCTGCTATTTGAGGTTGCTGATCACAAGTTTAATATTTCTGATATCTGATTCTTTATTGGTGGTGCTACCCTCTAAGAGCCACTCCCAGAGGTTTAAAAATGACAAGTATTTGTACCCCGAAATACAGCCAATTATGCTAATTCAGACTTTTTTTGTATGTAATTAAAGTTTTGTATTTAATATGCCTTCACTTATGGTGATTTACAACATCATGGTTGTATACTGTCATTTGGTTTACAGTTAAACACAGGCAGGTTAGGTGACTTGCTCAGGGTCACACAGTGTGGAGGAGACAAGGACTGAACTGGCAGCCTTGTGCTTTGGGTACACAGTAAGTCAAAACAGCAGGTGGGCACAATGGACTGCTTGCCTTACAGGTTTGGAGCTTTGTGTTTAACAGACATGATGTGTTTACTGGATCATAGCAATCCTAGTAATTTTTGGTAAATAACTAACAGTGGAAATTTTTAAGTGGTTAAGTTTTGTTCTTGGTGAGTGCTATGCATATTTTTAATTATTTAAACTCAGATCAACTTTGGCATTCCCACTTTCATTCTTTCTTCTGCAAGCATCCAAAATCGGTAATAAGCAAAGGATTTTACTTACCTAAAGTTGAAGTGGAAGTTACGCACACTTGGTTTGCTGAGCATGTCTCAGGCAGATTAAAATTACACCTAAGGTTGGTATCAGCATCTTTACAACTGAAGCAGGACAACGGCTCTAAAATGAAGAAAGGAAAAAATAATCAGGAACTCTACTGTTCAAACAAAAAATTGCACTCTAGGAATTTGTGTCATTTTGCCTTGTATCCACTATTGGTGGAAATTTCAAATCAGTTCATTAAAAGACTAAAAATTTGTCACAAAGTTTTAAAAAAGAACTTTGAGTGATTTTCGGGGTTAATTAAAACAATACAGTGAATAAAACAATCAATTGCAATATAATTTAGAAATCTGTAAGTCATTTATTGTACTGCTATATTGAATTCAATAAAATTTGACAAATATTTAACCACGTTTACAATGTTTATTTTGTGCTGAATGTTACAAAGCTGTAAGTGAAATTAAAATCAAGAAAATAGAAAACGATTTTTCTAGTGGATGGTTTTTGGAAAGCAAAAAAAACAAAAACAAAACAAAGCACACACATTTACTTACGCCCACAGCACATTATATGAAGTCTAATCAGAGAGGACATTAAACCAAATGAATGCACTTGCTGGATCTTGTTGCCTTGTGGATGTTAGATTACGTGACTAGGAATTGCAGTGGATGACAAATTATGCAGCTTCCTGCAGACGTTTCAGAATAGTTACACATTTCTAAAGCATCGTGAACCTTCTACATTGTAACTTTCAAATAACATGATGGCTGTATGATGGATTTCTGGTTATGGTAAGTTCAGCCACAGTCTCAGCCATTATTTTCCTTTTTCAATTCTGTCATTGTATGACAAATAACAGGCATCAGACAGACAAGCTTCTGTTCTGTTCGTGCGGTCCTAAAGACTTGGGTTTCTTCTCACCTGAGGACTGCACTGTATTTCCAGGTAAGCACACAAGAGCTCGCCTCCTACAGCTTAAGACAACACCACACCTGTTTGATTTTGTTGGGATGATTCATTGGACGTTTTCAGTGAGTTGCTGGTGATTATGCAAATGTAGTTTGTGAATGAAAATTACCAGTAAAGTAATGTAATGTGACAGAGGCGGGGGGTTTACACAGGACCAAATCAACCTGCATTTACAATTACAGTACAGAAAATTTTGATTGGACTGATCTGACAATAAAGGCTTGTCAGCCTCCCTATTCTTGGATCTTTGAGCAATTATCTTCATTGTCAATAGCAGAAACCTCTCCCATTAAGGGCAATACTATTGTTTCTCTTACTGTGGACCTCCTGAACAGTGGATTTCTTTAACTGCTCACCTACCAGTATTGTCAGCGGGTGATCATTTATTTCCAAACTATGTGCAATGTTAATAGGATTAGGCGTTACACAAAGCAATATTAGGTTTCTGTATAGTACCTTTATTCATTGGTGGCCTTCATTGTTCAGCCTACGTAGAACTGAAAACCTCTGTATCCTGTTCTGATGCATGTTCTGTCATACTGAATGGCAGATCTCCTTTATTTCATAATGGTGTCAATGAAGTAGGAGGGCTCTGGAAAGTAGGCGCCCATAACCCATTGGTTTGCAGTGAATCCACGTGCAAAGGCTCAGTTTCCTTGAGTTACTGCTGTCATTACTGCAAACCTTTTTAGGTATTCCATGTTCTCTTTTAAGCCTCACTAGAGACAACATATTTGTCTCAGTGCTGTAATGTTTGTTTGTTTGTAAAGAAAATCAATACTTGTGAGAACATGAATTCTATAATTACTACTGTAACCTTGCTGCTTTACACATGCCAATTTAAGGTTTTCACCTGTGCGTTCATAGCAGGCAGCACAGTGCTGGAGTGTTTGGTACTCTGAGCTCACTGCTCCACCGTCCTGGCTTGATTGCAGTCTGTGTTTGGTTTGCATGTCCTTTCTTCTCCAGGTACTCTGGTTTACCTCCCATATCCAAAGGATGTGTAATGCTTAGTGACACTAAATTAGCCCTGAGAGTATAAGATGTATGGATGGATGAATCTTAAACCATTCATTAACCATGAAGCTTTCTTAAGAGATACTGGAGAGTGAGATCATATCCTGTAAATTTTAACGAAAATTGAGCAGAAGCCTGTGAGTGGCTTTGAGTGCAAAGAGCACTGTGGGTTACTAACCATCTTTCGTTCTGCTTAAGGGCCAATGAGGCACAGGCCCACCAGATGATATGCAGAATAAATACAGTAAGTAAGCTTTCCTCAGTAATTTAATTTATTACTAAATGTTTTAACAACCTTTAACTTTGTCTTCTAAACCATTTTTTCACTATACCATCTTATGTTCAATATAACTTATAACCTGGAAAAATACTGCTTTTTTTACAACGTGAAATTATTGTTGTAATCGGGTGCTGCAAGCCTGTTTTCAGCTCATGAGGGCTACTCTATTGGCCCTGCAGTGTTCTGGGTTTATACTTCATTGTGTATGTGCGCATGTGCAACCTGAACTTTCAGTTTAGTGAATGGGCTTGAAGGTTTACAGCCCGTTATTCTCAATATTAAAATGAGGAGCACTTTTTTTAACCACAAATTTCGTTTCAACATAAACCATTACTATCTGCTGCCCTAAAGTTAGCCACAATAATGTGGAAAACAATCAGGAATGTGCATTGCACTCAAAACATTAAGCTCATCAGAATGGGGCTGAGCAGCATCTTCATCTTCATCTTCACTAACTGCTGGAGAGAACTGCCTGGTGGTGCTAAATTTTAAAAAGCTATCATGGACATCTTAAGTGTGCTCCTTCTACTTTATGGAAAAGAAGCTGGCAGTATGATGCCACTGTTTCAAACAACCACAGTTCTTCAAACAACATTTTTTCAATTGATTGTCAGCCTTGAGATGTACAGCAAACACCTGACTGCGCTGTGGTTAGAACTGCTACTTGACACCTCGGGTGTTTTGTGTTCAAGTTGCTCAATGTGTGAAGTTCTTTCCATGCTATTGTGGTTTGTACTTTTTCATCTCAATAGTATTTGTTTGCAAAACTTCAGGTTTTGTTGATTCAGTTTAAGCAGTTCATAGCCAATGAATTTGCCTAAGCGGCAGGTGATTGTGAGGCACTCTGTTTATGTAACATTAAAAGGTAATTGTCTGTACTTTGTGTAGATAATAACAATGTCCGAGGGTATCGTAATGATTTGGTGCCAACTAAGACAGACCAGGTACCAAGCATCCCATTGTTTGATTGATTTTTTTGTGACCCAGATGGTCCATGAACTTCCATGCCTCACTAATCATTAGCAAAAGAGGACAAATGTTTTTAATTATGTAAATTAATGTTTATGTTAAAAAGTCTGCACAGGTATTGCCTCACCATAGGTTTTGTGCCAAAAATGCCAGTGGCTTCACTATGTTGAAAAAAAAAGAAAAAAAATTAAGGTGCAGTATATATTATGTATTATCTGTCTCTCTAAGTGACAACAATTTCATTAAAAATTCTAAATTGAATCTGAGAGGTTATATCCATCTGAAAATTATTCCATTCTTTTTATTCTGAAATTGTGCTTATATACTTAATACATAGTAAAATATATGTTAAAAAGTGGTATGTTTACCATTTTAAATTTGGGTAAACATATTTTTAACAGGCTTACCTGTTCCTATCATATAAATTCTGTTTAATCTGAGGCAGCCCATTGTTAAACCTATATTTTGATATGCTCGCTAACGATTGACTTACCTGAATAAGTTATAAAGCAGGCTAGAAGGAATAGCGTGAGGTAAGTCTTCATTTTCACTTCAGATCACTCAGTCCAACTCTCTGCAGCCAATACACAGTTGAAAGTGAGGAATTTTACTTATATAGCCTCATTAAAATGTTGTATTCACGTGATGATTCCGCCTTATTATAATACAGCTAATATCACTTTACATGGTTAGTTTAACTCTTTCATGCCACATAAACTTGACAATGACATTGTATCATTCTGCATGTAGATGGAAAGAAACTAAATACTGAGAGTTTAAGAAGTGCTGCAGGTGCCTGATAGCCGAGTTCTGGCTGTACGTCTGGGTGTGATGAATCTGCTGTCCACACAGGCTCAGGAGTCCCAAACACAGCACCCCCTGGCATTGCCTACAGGACCCAATAAGGAATCACCCAACTCCAATTCCCAGGGAGCCCTGTGGGAAACAGAGTGGCGGCGATCTAGCATCCAGGGGGAGGTATTGCACTGTCCAGGGCTGCTCCCCCTGAATATAGTGTGCAGGGGCATCCTGGCTGGGCATGGACGGCAGCCGCCTGCCACAAGAGATAAATAAAATCCTCCTTTAAAGTCTTCATTTGTGTGATTAGAGCATTTTATCTTAACAAAACTCCCTGCTACAGTTTGAAATGTATAAACTTTCATGACTCTAATTTTAATTATGCTTCTTCAAAGGTTTAATTTCCCCATTGGTTAACATTTCTCCAAATTAAGCTGAGACTTTCTACACAATTGTAATTTGCAACTACCTGTTGGCTTTCCATTGAAACGAAACTTTACACTTCACAAGGAAGTTAATTGTCTGTAAATGTAAATGAACAACGAAATATGCAGACTATCTGACATTCCTACATGCTATATAGATTAGACAGATAGACATCCATCCATCTTCTAACCTGCTGAATCCAAATACAGGGTCACAGGGGTCTGCTGGAGCCAATCCCAGCCAACACAGGGCACAAGGCAGGAACCAATCCAGGGCAGGGTGCCAACCCACCGCAGGACACACACAAACACACCAAGCCCACACTAGGGCCAATTTAGAATCACCAATCCACCTAACCTGCATGTCTTTGGATTGTGGAAAAACGAGAAACCCAGACACGGGAAAACATGCAAACTCCACACAGGGAGGACCCGGGAAGCGAACCCGGGTCTCCTAACTGCAAGGCAGCAGCGCTACCACTGCACCACCGTGCCGCCAACAGATAGACAGATAGACAGATAGACAGATAGAGTTTATTTGTTCCCAAGGTGAATTAGAACTTTACAGAAACGAGAGAGAAAGAGAGAGAGAGGAAATATAAATTAAAGGAGAAGAAAGAAAATTAAATAATAATGTAAAAATAGACTGTAAGAAAGACACACTGAGAGCTGGAGCCTATCCTGGCAGCATCGGGCACAAGGTATACTCTAGATAGGACACCAGTCCATCTGAGGCCAAGTAACACAGTAGTAATTCTTAACATATAATAGTTTGTGTTATAACATACATTCCTGCACGGTAGGGTTGTGTGGCATCCTCTTCACGCTTAACTAAAGAAATGGGGAGCTCTCCCTTAGTGTTCTTGAACCCAGAAACGATGCCAAAGAGACTGGAATGTGCGAAAAGTTGTCTTTTATTAGGCTATATAACATATAAAAACACACAGAGAGTAATCTAAATTCAGAAAAGAGAAAATGATTATACCCATGGCCTTTATATGTGTAGCTAAAAGGAGGTCCCTGCCTACCTGATGGGGCAGTTTCTCCACTTCCCCAATGCTGTAAAATGATCATTTTGTTATAACATATATATTGTGATGTATGGCGTTCATGGGTGAGTGTCCCATAGGAGATGGGGCAAGATTCCTTACCGGGACAGTAGGCCAGACTTTCAAAGGCACAATAAGCAGGGTGAAAATCACCCTGACTCAGCCAGGAGACAAGCAAACGATCCCAGTGTGGCAGTGGGTACACTGGCATCCTGGCAGGGTTGGAATGAGGAGCAACACATGGCCAAAAGGCCAGAGTGGTGGAATGACAGGGGGAGACAACCTGGCATGGATACATGCTCCCCCGACCTGCTAGGTGGCAAACTCCATGGGTAATAGCACCTGTGCAGACACACGCAAGGCATGCGGAGAACTATAGTCCCATAGGGCAAACTTGTCAGGTTCCGTGGGTGCCAACAGGGGGTGCACAGGGAGCCATCATTCCTTCTTTGTGAGTCCTAGAAGTACTTTCATCAGGCTATGCCCTAGCACTGGAAGTACTCCTGGGTCCAAGGTAAAGGAGGCCACTCAACCTCATCCAGGCTAGTGGGAGTTGGGTGTAAGAAGGAGAATGATTTCCTGGAAGAGTGGAAGGAGAGAGAAGATGACCTTTATTTTAAGGTATTTATGTAATAAAACTTTTTATTTTACCAGGACATGTGTCATGGTGGCTGTGTCTGGGGTTTTAGGTGCTCATAAATAAATATATCTATATATATAAATATACTTGGGTCACAAAGTTGCACAGAGGCACTCAGGGCTTTCCAAGAGACAGAAACTTTATTCCAGTACAGGCGGAACAAACACAAGTCTCTTTCAGGAGCGATTTGGCTGCACAAAGGACAACTGTCAAACCAGCTGTCCCCTCTTGGTCAAACAAACACAAAATCTTCCTCCTCAAAGGGGTGCGGCCCCAACTGGAGCAGAGGGTGTCTGGGGGAAGAGAGACAAGGCAGTGAGACACTAGGACAGACGTGGCGCGGTCTTTTAAATGCTTGAGGCCCCGTGCGAGATATAGATTGTGCAGCACGACAGCGAGCAGCAGGCTAGCAGCTGATCCCGCAAAGAGGAGATGAAAAGCGGTGTTTGTCTTTATTTCCCATTGAATCACTGTTTGAGAGGAGGTTCCGGAGGAGCTCAGAATAATTAAAGGAACACTTTTTAATCAGAGGAGAGCATCAACTCAATGAAACTTCTGGGATAATGATTTGGTCAGTTAAGTAGCAGAGGGGGTTGTTAATCAGTTTCATCTGCTTTGGTGTTAATGAAATTAACAACAGGTGCACAAAAGGGGCAACAATGACACGACCCCCAAAACAGGAATGGTTTAACAGTTAGAGGCCACTGATATTTTTCCCTCCATCTTTTCTGACTGTTACATTTGGCTGTGGTCAGTGTCACTACTGGTAACATGAGGTGATACCTGGACCCTGCAGAGTTTGGTTGCACAAGTAGTCGAACTTCTCCAGGATGGCACATCAATAAGTGCCATTGTCAGAAGGTATGCTGTGTCACCCAGCACAGTCTCAAGGACATGGAGGAGATTCCAGGAGACAGGCAGTTACTCTAGGAGAGCTGGACAGGGCCATAGAAGGTCCTTAACCCATCAGCAGGACCGTTATCTGCTCCTTTAGGTAAGAAGGGACAGGATGAGCACTGCCAGAGCCTGCAAAATGACCTCCAGCCAGCCACTGACCAAACAATCAGAAACAGACTTCATGAGTGTGGCCTGAGGACCCAATGTCCTCTAGTGGGTCCTGTACTCACTGCCCGGCACCATGGAGCTTGATTGGCATTTGCCATAGAATGCAAGAATTGGCAGGTCCACCACTGGTGCCCTGTGCTTTTCACAGATGAGAGCAGGTTCACCCTGAGCACATGTGACAGACGTGAAAGGGTCTGGAGAAACCGTTGAGAATGTTATGCTGCCTCTAACATCATTCAGCATGACCGGTTTGGTGGTGGGTCAGTGATGGTCTGGGGAGGCATATCCATGGAGGGAGGTACAGACCTCTACAGGCTAGTCAATGGCATCTTGACTGCCATTAGGTATTGGGATGAAATCCTTGGACATATTCTCAGATCCTATGCTGGTGCAGTGGGTCCTGGGTTCCTCCTGGTGCACGACAATGCCCAGCCTCATGTGGCAAGAGTATGCAGACAGTTCCAGGAGGATGAAGAAATGTATACCATTGGCTGGCTCCCACGGTCGCCTGACCTCAGTCCAATAGAACACCTCTGGGACATTATGTTTCTGTCCATCCGATGCTGCCAGGTTGCATCTCAGACTGTCCAGGAGCTCAGTGATGCCCTGGTACAGATCCGGCAGGAGATCCCCCAGGACATCATCTGTTGTCTCATTAGGAGCATGAACCCAACCCGACGTTGTCAGGCATGCATACGATCACGTGGGGGATCATACAAACTACTGAGTACGATTTGAAGTTGCTGCAATGAAATTTTCGGCACAATGGATTAGCCTGCCACATCATTTTTTCACTTTGATTTTCGAGGTGTCTTTGAATTCAGCCCTCTGTAGGTTGATCATTTTCATTTCCATCAAACAATGTGGCATCCTTTTGTTCCTAACACATTACCCAGTCCATATCAGTAGAGATAGCAAGCAGGATTTTTTTTCCTTCGAGATCTTATGTGTTTTCATAGTGTCCCTTTAATTTTTTTGAGCAGTTTCTATATTTTTACACACACAGAGACACACACACACACTCAGAAATTATACTGTATATCTAATCTGAACATCAGAATGTTTATGAACAAGTGTTACAAGGCAATATTACGAAAACAGAGCTCAGAACAAACTATAAGCAAGTTACTACTCCTAGGTTACAAAACCTATCTGTTAGATACAAATTTTACGAAAGAAAGGTTTCTTCAAACACGTCTTAAACAAAAAGCCTTTAACAAATTGGACACCTCCTATTTCTCCTCCCAACACCAAGCCTCCAGCCATTCAGATATTTGTTCCTAACACACCTCCTGACTAAACAATCAACAGGCTAGTGTTAAAGCGTCCCATTGTAGCTCCAGAGAAGGTTAATGCTCAGGTCATTTTGTTACCCACAAGTGAGTCAAGGCCACTCTCCTAGAACTCCCTGCGGTGGTTGCTTGTACTCCTGAACCCCCAAGACACAAGTTATATTGAAAGGGTCTGGCAGCCCTGGTAGCCTCTAAGTAGTCCCTCCTATACAAAATACATACATTATTATAACCATCTTTCTACCTGTTTGCCTAAACTGGAGAACTTCTGCCAGTATGCCCTTAAAATTATTATTTCTGTGGCAACCTTTTCAGAGGAAGGATGAATTACCCCCTTGAGGCATCTCCACTGGCATGATGCATCACATTCCTGCTAATGTAGGTTTCTGTCTGTTTAGAAGGATGATATCCATCCCTGTCCCTTCCAGATATAGTGTCATACTTCTTACAGTTATCCTGTCCCCACGTGTACCTTTCACAGTATCAAAGGAGACAAGCAATAGCTGAATTTTCTTTGAATAACACATTTTTCACAACTAGATTTTTCTGAGGAAAAGGTGTTTGTTCTCTTTCCTTTTCTCAAAGACTAGGGTGTGTGAAGTTTACCAATAATTAAATGTACATGGAGCTGGCTAGAAAAGAAGGAATAATCTGTAAGGATGGGGGTGTGCAGTAATTAAATTTTCCTGACTATGAAAGTACAATCTGATGGTCAAAGTCACCTCATTACTTTTCAATGTTATCCCCCTTGACTTTAATACACTTGGTCCACTTTACCTCCAGTGATCTAATCCCTTTATAACAGAAGGATTTATCTTGGTCCTCCAGCCAAACCATTACTGCCTCCTTGAAGTTATCATCATTGGGAAGTCACTATTCATGTAAGACTTTCTTCAAGTTTTGAAAGAGAAAATAATCACTGGGGTACGGTTGCTTTTCAAGCTCTATAAAGTCAAAGTCAAAGTGAACTTTATTGTCATCTCAACAATATACAAGTATACAGATAGACGGAATTGCGAAGCTCAGGGTCAACAGTGTAACAACATGACGTGCAAATAATAAATTAAAAATAGAATTAAAATTTTAAAATTTAAAAATTAAAAATGAAAACACAAACAAGACAAGACATTGTGCAAAGATAGGACAAAGAAGTAGTAGCAATATTGATGTGTAAGATATGTAATATAATAAATAAATTATAGATAATACAGAAATTATCAGCGTATGGTAATAGTTGTTTAAGACGTGTGTAAACAATGACAGGTCAGAATGTTTCACAGCAGAAGGATATCAAGAGTGTCAAAATACTTAAAGGTCAGTATGAGATTTTCAGTTCTTTTCTACATGCACACTCATCTTTGCAGGACAGTGGTTTTCATGTATAAAAGTTCTGTTTTTAAAGGTGGTTGAGGCTGTGTGGAAGGTCCCAGGGGGCAGTATGGAGTTAAGGAGTCTAACAGCTTGGGGGTAAAAACTCTCCTGCAGCCTGGCAGATTTGGTTTTGATGCTGCAATATCTTCTATTGGATGGCAGAAGTGTGAAAAGTCCATGTGAGGGGTGTAAGGGGTCCTGCACAATGCTGCAGGCCTTGCAGACACTGCGTTTGTAAAATATGTCCTGTAGTGAAGGGAGAGGCACCCCAATAATGTTCTCTGCTGTCTTCACTATCCTTTGCAGGCGCTTGCGGTCAGATATGTTGCAGTTTCCATACCAGACAGTGATGCAGCTGGTCAGGACACTCTCCGTGGTACCTCTGTAGAACATGGTGAGGATGGAACAGGGAAGACGTGCTCGCTTCAGCCGTCTCAAGAAGTGTAGTCTCTGCTCGACTTTCTTGATTAGTGATGAGGTGTTATGTGTCCACGTAAGTTCCTCAGTTATGTGCACTTTGAGAAACTTGGTACTCCTAACAATCTTCACATCTAAACCGTTGATGCTGAGTGGGATGTGGGCAGGACGTGATTTTCTGAAGTCCACGATTGTCTCTTTTGTCTTGTTGACATTGAGAGATAGATTGTTGTATAAAGCCAGTTTCCCTGATAGCAGCCTCGATTTTGGGGGTTTGTGGGATGGTGTGATGCCATGAAACAGCAACATGCCTGTCTGTCTGTTTGATGGCCTCATGTAAAAACTTAATTGTGGAGGTATAGGTTTCTGCAGTGATGGCTGACTAGTGTGGCATGTATTTCAACAGCAGAACACCTTTTGCATTCAAACCGACTCTTCCAGTCAACTGCTGTACATGAAATTTCTTGGGAGTCGGGGACCCCTTAGGCTTTCTTTGTCTGGACTCTTGTTTGGTTTCATAACTGAAAGCAAATTAAACTTGTCTTGCCTTTTGCTTAGCAGCTGCTCTGAGCATGTTGCATTTTGATTTATGTCCACAGATCTTAATTATGCCAAAACTAAATGTAATAAAATGACCAATCAGTGTCAAAAGGTGGGGCAACACACTCAAACAGCCGCTAAGCAAAATGCAATATGTTTGCATTGCTTTTAAAAATAATGGACATGAATTACAATGTAATACACCTTTGTATTACATTGAAAAAAACACAAAAATTGCATGCTGTAGTGAAAGGCTATTGATCATTTGGTTGATATGTTTTTAATTATGACACAATAAAACTGTCAAAGCGAAATGCACCACATGTATATTTATTACATTGCGTTGTTATGTAGTTAACATGCTGGATTGTGTTTAATTTTAGCACAGATAATCTTCCATAAATTCACTCACTGACCTGAATAACTTATTCAACTTCATTTTCAGGCAATAGAAACAGGGCTCCAGAACTGCATGCTTCATGATAACAGTAAACTCATACCTATCAGCAGCACAAATTGCGGTATTGCTGGATGATTTTCAGTACCAGGCATATTTACTGCAGATTTGCCAGTGAATGCCCTTTTTATCTTTAGCCAAATGAGAGTTTTCTTTTTTTCTTTCAGTAATTCTTATCTGCAGTGGGCTGGCACCCTGCCTGGAGTTTGCTCCTGCCTTGTGCCCTGTGCTGGGTGGGATTGGCTCCAGCAGACCCCCGTGACCCTGTGTTAGGATATAGCGGGTTGGGTAATGACTGACTGACTAATTCTTATGGGTATAAGTTTATTATAATATTTAGGTATGTATTTATGTATTGACTTTTTTGACTTTCATCCAATAGAATATTCGGACCCTATCACTTTTTGCTGCGTTACTGTGTTGTAGATATAAATTTAAATGGATAAATTTGACATTTTTCCCCATCAATCTATACCCAAGAATCCAACAAAGTGAAAACATGTTTTCAGGAAGGTTTGCAAATTCAATAAAAATAAAACAAAATTATATTTCTCATTCATATAAATATTCAGACCCTTAATTTAGTACTATGTTGAAGCTCCTTTGGCAGTAATTACAGCTTCTAGTTTTGTTAGGTAAGTCTCTATAAGCTTTGCACAGCTGGATTTGGTAAATTTATCCCATTCTTCTTGACAGATCCTTTGAAGCTCCATGAGAGTGGATGGTAAGCGTCTGTAAACTACAAATAAAGCTCACATTATTTTTCATTTATAACTAGGGTTATATACCCCTTATATATGGGACATGTCCTATATTTGATCATTTTGTCCCCTGTCCTGTACTGACCTTTCAGTCAGTCATTTTCCAACCTGCTATATCCCAACACAGGGTGACGGGGGTCTGCTGGAGCCAATCCCAGCCAGCACTGGGCACAAGGCAGGAACAAACCCTGGGCATGGCGCCAGCCCACCACAGGACACACGCACATCTACTAGGGATAATTTAGGATTGCCAGTGCACCTAACCTGCATGTCTTTGGACTGTGTGAGGAAACAGGAGCACCCGGAGGAAACCTATGCAGACACGGAGAGAACATGCAAACTCCACGAAGTGAGAACCGGGGAAGCGAACCCAGGTCTCCTTACTGTGAGGCAGCAGCGCTACCCACTGCACCACCGTGCTGCCCTACTGACCTTTCAGGGACACCCAAATGTCCCGTATTTAGTTCATTTTGTAATAAAAATATATTTTTACTACCTTCTTAAGATACTTAGTTGTAACTTTATAAGTAATTATACTTTCTTTTCTCAGATTCTCTTGATGAAAATAACCCAAATGTAACGAGGAAACTAGTGTTTGCTGTCTGTTTGCAACTTGTTCAGCAGCTATGGTTGGCTGAGGACGGCGACACTCTTAACGTTTTGCTCTCCAGCCGTGCTGCTGTGCAGTTCTGTATCAGCATTGCAACATACGGTGTCCACAAAGTGTGTTGTTACTATTTGCCACGGCCCCTTTTTTTTCTAACTGCCTGTATTAAATAATAATAGTATTTCTCTGTTGTCTGTATTAAATAAATATTTTCAAATGATTTCACTTTTACAGAATTTTTTATAGCTTAAGTTCCATCCATCCATTATCCAACCCGCTATATCCTAACTACAAGGTCACGGGGGTCTGCTGGAGCCAATCCCAGCCAACACAGGGAGCAAGGCAGGAAACAAACCCCGGGCAGGACGCCAGCCCACCACAGTAGCTTAAGTTCAATATTTAAATTATTAAATACTTTTCAAATGATTTTACTTTTGTTTGCCTCATAACCCATTAAAATCCTTGCTTTACGTTTTAACTTATGTCTCTACTTTTATATAATATATTGGTCTGGGTGTGTAGGGGCATGTATTAACTTATATACAGTATATAGTAAAAGAGAGAGAGATTTTAAGAGTGTCCCGTATTTCTAATTTTCTAATCTGGCAACCATATTCATAACAAATATGCCTAAGTGTGGATAAGCAACAGATTACAGCAGACAGAACTTCATCCTGCCCAGCACAATGCTCGATGACTGCACAGCTTATACCAGTCAGACGAGTGTAAGATGGCATTGGTAAGCATTTGAGGTCTCACACTCTGAAAACCAACACACAGCACTGAATTTGCAATTCTCTGCAAAAGTTAATCTTAAAATAAAACAAAATTCAAACAAATTAAAACAAACCTTTAGCTCCAGCTACCACTGCATGGCTATTGCAAATTAAAGATAAACAGCTGGATATGTTGCCATTTTTTTCATATAATCTACCCAATGGCACCATTTATGTGATGTCTGGTTTGCTCGCAGCCTCGGCATCTCTTACTTGAACCTGAACATCGATAGTCATGACTGGGATGGCTTGGGAAATGAGGAGACGTGAAACAAAAGGTTTAGTGTAAATGTGTTCCGTGCTTTTTTTATTCAACCACAAACAAGGCAGTGCCCAATAAATAGTGCAGTGCAGTCAAGTAAATAATTCTATAATATGCAGTGAAAGTTAAACTCAGTCTTTAACTAAATAAATAGATCCAACGATGGTAAAACAAGGTTAAAATGCAATTAAAATCGTGTTAGTTCCTATGCATCTCTTCCTGTTTTTTGGCTCTCCAGCTCACCCATTGGGTTTCTGCAGTGAGGTCCACCATTTCTGGCCACCTCAGTTGGTCACCGCTCAGCAGGACACCTGGAGAACTCAATAACGCCTGTTCCTACCGATTACTCAACAGGAGTGACCTGTTCCTGGAGCACCACTGCCCTCACTCTCTCATAGAGCCACCTGACTGCCCTGCCACCTGTATCACACTCCTTCTACTCGCCGTCTCTTTCTTTATCATTCTTTTTTTTTTTAATTTTCTACTTAGACATTTTTTATATCATTGTGAGTGCAGTTGCTTTGCTTAATTGCAGACACACAAACAATCGTCTCATTTCTCCATTGAACACCCCACAGCCACACACACCCAAAGTCACAAGCCTGACTGCACTGTTTTTTACTTGAAATCCTGAACTGCCATGGACCCCTGAAACATCGCACCATGATTTCCAAATAAAGAATGACGTTAAACAAAACGACTCGGTCAGTTCACTCATTAATTTGCAAAGGTGATTAGGAACTACTTTAGTTGCAAAAGGTTTTGGGAAACACTCGCTGAACAATGAATAATCTTAAGTATCAGATAACAAGGTACTTAGTGTTGCAAAGCTTTCAGTAAAAGCACTCCTGATTTAATATATATGGGGCTTCTGCTCAAAGTGTCACACCTGAAAACTGGAAACATTTCCTTGTCTCTGTGATTATAGCACTTGCAGGTTAAGTGACACACAATGATGTTGACTGAAGTAGTCGACTTATATCAGACACTGTCACAAGGCTGCAGTCCTTATATCGCTTTAACTTTATTTTAAAGAGGCAGACCTTCCCTAAATAAATAGAACCATTGCATGGGGACATTTTAATTGTTTCTTGTTAAATTTTTAAGCTACACTTTATAGTATGAAACATATATTTTATACTTTATGTATGACTAAGAAAAGATAGTGCTACACTAATGTGATACATGTCTTATTCATGACCTTAAAGTTTATTTTTCTAACTCACTGCACTAACCACAAATTCAAGTGCATCAAAACTCTACATGTCATGACAGCCATGGAAATAAAGAACCAAAGGAATTGTGGAATTAAGCAAACACAAAATGAAGAGTAGAGTACTAAGGGGTTAAAGTCAGTTTTAAATACATCTGCTGATTCTAGGAGAAAAATCACCAATTGACTGCAATTTAGACATTTAGACATTAGTGGGTGTCACATATAGGCAATTACAATCAATTTGTTCTTCTCCACTTTAAACCCATCTGGGAGTACACTAAGCAACTAATAATAAAGACAGATCAGACATAATAAAAGTCACACACTTTGCAGTTGAGTGTATGACAGAATAAAAGACGTGCAGTAATTCTTCAATACTATAAAATGCTGTATATCACTACTCAGAGTTCATTCTTGTGCACAAAACTTGAATATTCACTTAACAAATCACCCGTACCTTCCTTTGTCATTGCAGCTCTGGACTAGATGCAGGTCCACAAGGCAATGTCCCGTTAGCTTTTCCTGTGCTCAAAATTCCATAAGATAGCAACAAAAATACTGATCTCTGCTGAAGGAAAGCCGACACCACTTTTATTAGCTCTCATATGACAGGGGCAGCAAGACTTTGGCGTCACTCCTTTCACCCCTCACAAGCCACGAGTTCTCGCTTGAACCCTGAGTCTGTCTTGCGGATTTTACGCCTGGGCTCACTCTAATGTTTCCGTAATTGAGCTCATAAGAATCCACTAATATCTTCTCCATACAACATATGGGCATTGTTCACACAATATTTATCTTGGGGTCTTAAGGCATTACTTGTGCTCATAAAATTTTGTTTGTGCAAGATTAAAAAGACACAGATTTTTGGTACTTCAGGGGTTTAATGTAAGACAGTTTGAGAAGGGAGAAAGCAATGCTTACCTCTTCTTTAAATATGAAGGTGAATTCTTCAAAGCAAAGATTTCTTTAAGTGCTGGCAGACACAGAAGGTACTGCATTACGTGTAAACCATCTTTGCATTTTACATATTTGAATGAAGTGTGTAAGTACGTCTGTGGAGAAAATGTACATTCATCTACCATGTCTTAACAGTGAGCAGGAGGCATGGGAATGGACATTCACTACCCACTACCCAATCTGCGTGCACATGTGTATTGAAAGCCTACTTTATTGCACACTTTACAGTTGTCACAACTCGATCTGCATTGCTTACAGCCTACCAAAAGGGCAATGCAAGGCGCGTTATGGTGCTTTTATTTTTGAGCTCTTCTATTGCCTGTGTCTGAGCAATGCTGAATCATAAAATAAATTAACAACATATCTGATACATTCTTTTTATGAATTTATATTAGCTTGATCTGTGTAACGAGGCCTTGCGGGGAAATATAATGAGTAAAAAGTATTCTATTTAACCTTAACATGTAGTGTGGTAAAAGTAAAATTAGCCATGAATGAAATTTATTAAAGCATAGTACAAAAAGCTGAATTTTTTTTTTAAAGCAGCAAGGTAGTTCTACTTCATTGTTTTACACCTCTGATATCAGCCTTGATTCTGTGTGCACTGATCTCTATCTGTCTGTTGGCTTTCCATAACTGGGCACTGCAGTTTTCCCCCATAGCTCAAGCGCTGTCTGGTTGAGTGGAGATCGTGACTGAACAGCCTTTTTTAAGCCCAGCTGCAAATTCTAAACTGCCCTTAGATTTGGAATCTGACTTGGCTACTGCAGGAAATTCACATTGGTGCTTTCAAGTAATTCCTGTGTAGCTTTGTCTTGATGTTTGGAGTCCTTGCCCTGCTAAAAAACAAATTCGCTCCCAAGGTACGGGTTTCTTGTAGACTACATTAGATTTTCCTCCAGGATTTCTTTATATTTTTCCTCATTCATTTTAACCTCACAAGCAGAGCTGTCCAGGCCCAGGGGGCCCATGATTGAAGGACTTTAGCTAGAGTGCCACTGTTCCATGCATCGTCAAGTTGACATCTTTGACTGTCACCTCTTTTCATTTTCCATTAGTGAGAAGAGAGTTGGCTTCAAGTCAACACCAGTCAGGAGCAAAGAAAAAATAAATGAAAGCATGAAAGACGCTTGTGCTGCA
>NC_053168.1:29425617-29447557 GCF_016835505.1 Polypterus senegalus | reverse complement strand
AGCCGGCATTTCCGCCACACGGGGTGTGTCCAGCGGAGATTGCCGGGGAGCAGCTGGAGCCCATCGGGTTCCTATAAAGGCGCCTCCCTCCAGTCGTTGACAAGAGTCGGTGGAAGAGTGGCAACGTCTGGAGGAGGAAGGAGGCGGTGGGAAGAAAAGAGAAAGTGAAAGAAAAGAGAAGAAGAAAAGAGAAGGCATTGGAGTGGCCTGGACTAAGGAGTATTGGGGTTGGTGAGCAGAGTTATACAAAAGAATAATGAAAAATAAACCAGTGTTTGTAGGTGACATTGACGTGTCTGCCTGTCTGTGTCCGGGGCGAGGTTCACAACAGTAACTGTGCTTTTTTAAAGTATGCATAGATAAAGGATTCACCTTTTGTTTAATTCACCTCTTTTTGAACACATTTATTTCTTTATGATATAATTGGGAGCTGATTCTGACAGAACATGGTCGGTCCTGAATCAGGCATCAGTCCATCTCAGGGCACACTCACTAACACTTGTAGAAAATCCACACAAACACAAGAATATCACGTAAAGCTCCACACAGGCAGTAACTCCATTAGTTAACATATTAATGACATATTAACATTAATGCCCTTTGTCTCAGGTTTACACTTCATGTTTGCTCATAACAACATTCTGTACTGTCTAGTATTGAATTTCATTTACTTGTAAAGAATTTAGATCAATCATTTTTAATAATGGCAAACAAATGCAGTCAGAATGTTTAAAACTATCAACATTGATGTACTTTTTCTATTGGCACAGTTTTTTCAGCTTTAACAAATAAAAATTGTGGAATCTACACATTTTTATGAGCAATGCAAAATCTCATTATATATGGCCTTCCAAGTATATTAAAAATGTTATTTAACTCTTTCGGGGCTGATGTCAAATCTTGTCAAAAGGAGGAGTTGACGATGGTAATTATCTGTAAACTGTGACAAAAAAAACAGTTTTAGTTGGACTGTCGTTGCTAGAAGGAAAATTATCTCAATTGGTTTTGAACGAGATTTCCTGTGCTTGCGTGAGTTGTAAGGCGCAAACAATGGCAAAAATGGTGCTGACATAATGGTGAATGCGTAAAGTAAAATATTCTGCGGACGACGTTTTGCCTATTATCTCTGAATTGGACTATGACTCGTCGGACTCCGATTTTGATACAAGTGATCGAAAATATATTTGAGGTTCCAGCTTCAGCTGACTGGTCCCCAGTTGTGGTGCTGAACAGGTTCATGTAGCTGACACGCCTACAGCAATGTTCACCAGGTAGATAGAACTGCCACTTAACAATGATAAGATGTAGAAACCAGATTGCAATGCACTGCGACTGTAACTGCTGCTGCTGCCCCAGCCACGCGAAGACAGCCTGGCAGCAAACTTGCTGCACATTCTTGGCAAACTGGCAGCCGCAGCATGCAGCAACAGATGTTTTATTTTGATTTCTGTGTGTAGCCATTACTTTTCAGAAAACTGTTTTTGGAAAAAATATTAAGCCCTCAAAGAGTTAACATCAACCAACTTAGACTTTCTTATTTACAAACCAAAACAGAAATAAAGCTGGATTCTTTTCATAACACCTTAGACAAGTCTAGGAAAAATGAGACTCAGCAGCTTTCAATGACACAAATTAAATGTTGGGTTCAAATATCAAATTTAAGACTACAGTATATTCTTGTTAGTGCTGCTCACTTCCTTGAAAAGAAATTGAGACTTTTAGAAAAGCTACTGACCTGTTAAAGAAGCACTGAAAATGAGCAAACTGGAATCCTAGTAGTGTTATCTCTTTATTAGATTCCTGTATAATCACACCTGCGTTACGTACCAAGGCACACACTCGCATACAGCACTCACTCCAGAGCCAGTGAAAATAAACGCAATCAACCTGAAGCTTGTGTTATTTTATTCATTTCAAGTGTTCCAGATAAATAACCTCTGGTCAGATATGATCAACAACTGTGCAGTCACTATAAGTATGCTCCTGTGTAACAGACTGCCTGAAAATGGTGACCCAAATTTGGTGGAAATACAGAAAGTTTTAACATGGTAGCAAAAAGGTGCATCACTTATTACTAAAGTGTATAAAGTAGAGTGCCATGTACTAACAAGCAGCTAATGTACAAAATGCACAAAAAAGAAAATGGCAGATGTGGAAAAATCAAGAAGAGTCTTAGAGTAGTGCTATCATTGTCTTTAAGTAGTTGCATATTACTTAGGAAAAGTACACCATACATTACAGAAAGAATTAAGAAGAGTTGTAGCGGATGCCACATGTGCTATTTTTCTGTGGGCAGTTTGCTGCCTCTTTGGGTGCATTGCAGGGAAGAAGGATGCTGTAAATACACCTTTAAGGGGGAGGTCATAACTCGGTCAGGGCGGTTGGTGTTGAAAACTTAAAAACCGGAAAAGAAGGGGAGAAAGGGAGACATCTTGTGGTGGAGCAAACAGAAGTGACAATGTAGCGCCAAGTAAATTATCTACTCAGCGACACAAGGGAGACGCGTCTCTGAAGACGAATATCTTGGACCGGTAGGATTAAACTTTGTTGTTATCGGCTCGACGGCCGGCGTATTCCAGTAGGGTTTCTCTTTGCCCTGAACAATAAGGACAGTAAACCCATTTGGACAGAATCGTTTCTCTTCTTTATGAACATTGCGCGTTTAAACCAGAGAGGGGGGTTTCGATTGCTATGTATTTATTTGTTTTTTTGTTTGTTTGTTTTTCGTTATATATGTAAAATATTATATGTGTTATTCTTTTGCTTCTTCTTTATTTGATGATATGGCTTGTTGTTAATGCTAAGCTGGAACTGGTGGTGGGGGTCAATAAAAGGACGAGCGTTGGTCACGTTGCCCGATAGATTTTAGATATTGAACAGCTTTATACTAGCAGTTTTCTAATCGTGCTGTAACTCGGGGTTTAGTTGTTCGCCCGGGGTTAACGGTACAGAGTCCTCTACATTAGACTTCTACATTAGAGAGATACATTATTGAAATAATTCCTGAAAGTATTTTTGAAATAGTGTCAGTGCCTTTTGATATTGTATTGTAATATGGGGAGATGTAAGCTCTAATGCTGATGTAACCTCTTTGGGGTCGCAGGTTAGTGATGGGGATACAAGAAAATATGTGACACGTCACAGCTAGGAATGGAAGGCTCATTCATGATTAAATATATAGTTTTTTTATTCAAATTGCTTGATTTAAGTTGCTATAATATTCATCATACTGTATTCAGAAGGTTTCATTTTCTATTATTTTTTTTTCTAGATAGACAATCTGCTTATGCGAAGATGTGTACCACCAGTAAAGGATGCTCCTTTGCAGCAAGTGCAAATAATCGATATGTAAAAGCATCATGCTGCACTACTGACTTGTGCAACAGCTCATCTACATTCAAGATGAACTTCTGGCTCCTTGGATTCTGTGCAGTTGTCATTTCCTTTGTTAGTCGTATCTAGCAGCACAATCTGAAATAAAGATAACTTTTTATCAGATCACACAAAGAAAACATTTTAAAATGTAAGAAGAAATGCGACTGCTGTTGGTATTAATCACATAAACGTCAGTGTGCTCTTCTGTGTGGAGTTTGCATGTTGTCCCTGTGTCTTTATGGGTTTTCTCCTAGTGCTCTGATTTCCTCCCTCATTCCAAAGCCATACAGGTTAGGTGGATTGCCAATGCTAAATTATCCCTTGGTGTGTGTGTTTGTGTGTTCTTGCGTGCCTATCCATATGCAGTCTCTAGAACTGTTACACAATCACCAAGTGTGGACATTGTAGCAAAGTGGCTCACTTAACAAAACCTTTAAATCATATTAAAACCATTCTTAAAACATTAAGGTAAGTATTTTGAATAATGTGTGTAAAAATAACTTATTTTAATAAAACAAACATACAGAGCTCTTTAGGAGTAATTTTAATAAGATTTTAAGGTTTTGCCAAGTGGTGTCCTAAGAGGTCCCAAGTCTTTTACTCCATGTTGCCCCTGTAGACCAGTCAGAGTACTTCAGGCAGTTTCACACACTGCATTATTCACATTCATTAACTTTGATTTTGATGTCCAAGTGCTTGAAAAGTGGTCCAGACATCATTATTATGAACATGGAGAAAAAGCTAATAAGCTTTTAGCGCAACAAATTCACAAGCAAGATGTAGCATAGCAATCTCGGTAATCACTAACACGAACGGAGATAAAATCATCGAACACAAAAATATAATGTACACTTTTAGAGACTACTATAAATCCCTATATACTACTGAGTTTAAAGAAGACAATATACAATCTAATGCATTTCTGGATGCATTACAGATACCACAAATTGACGCTTTTAGTGTGGAGGAACTTGATAAACCTCTGTCATTATCAGAATTACTGGATGCTATAAAGTCACTCCAAGGTGGAAAAGCAGCAGGCCCTGACAGCTACCCTGCAGAGTTTTACAAGAAATTCTCCGCTCAGCTAGATCCCCTCCTATTAGCAACATTTACAGAAGCCAGAGATAACCAATCTCTTCCACAAACCTTTCGCCAAGCATTAATCACTGTCTTTCCAAAACAAAATAAGGACTTATTACAATGTGCATCATACAGACCAATTTCACTTCTGAATAACGACGTTAAAATACTCTCTAAAATCATAGCTAGAAGGATGGAGAAAGTGCTCCCTCGTAATATCACAAGACCAAACTGGATTTATTAGGGGCCGACACTTATCTTCAAATCTTCGACGCCTGTTTAATGTAATATACTCACCAACTAAATCAAACACCCCAGAAATATTATTATCATTGGATGCAGAAAAAGCATTCACATGATTGAATGGAAATACCTTTTTACTATTTTGGAGAAGTTTGGGTTTGGCCCGAACATTTGTGCATGGATTAAATTACTGTATACTAACCCAGAAGCTTCAGTTTGCATCAATAACATTTGCTCAGACTACTTTAAACTAGAGCGTGGCACAAGACAAGGATGCCCTTTGTCACCTGCTGTTTGCAATTGCCATTGAACCACTGGCAATACATTGTCGAAATACTGATCAGATAAAGGGGATTAGCAGAGAAGGACTGGAACAGAAAATCTCATTATATGCAGATGACATGGTACTGTATATATCGGACCCAGAAAATTCTGTGCCTGCAGTCTTAGCAGCACTCACAGAATTTCAAAAGCTCTCTGGTCTCAGAAT
This sequence comes from Polypterus senegalus, assembly GCF_016835505.1. Lineage (NCBI taxonomy): Eukaryota > Metazoa > Chordata > Cladistia > Polypteriformes > Polypteridae > Polypterus > Polypterus senegalus. The sequence continues at coordinate 29,442,366 of NC_053168.1, read as the reverse complement.
TAATCTGAATAAAAGTGTACTCTTTCCGTGAATTCTCAAGCATATAATATTAGATTAGACACCCTACCTTTTATCATTGCAGAACAGTTTAAATACCTCGGGGTAAACATCACAAGTAAACATAAAGCTCTTTATCAACAAAATTTCGTCGTCTGCATGGAAAAAATTAAACAAGACTTGCATAGATGGTCAACCCTTCATCTCACACTAGCTGGAAGAATTAACACTGTTAAGATGAATATTCTTCCTAAGCTCCTTTTTATTTCAAAACATACCAATATACATTAATAAATCGTTCTTTAAGCAATTAGATTCAACAATAACCTCATTTATTTGGAATTCTAAACATCCACGCATCAAAAGAGCGACCCTACAAAGACAAAAGGCAGAAGGTGGCATGGCTCTACCTAACTTCCAGTTTTATTACTGGGCGGCAAATATACAGTCGATAAGAACCTGGACACAAATAGAAGAACATACACAGGCATGGACCGCAATAGAAGTAAAATCCTGCAGTACTTCTTTGTATTCCTGCTCTGTGCTCCAATAAACACACGTTATCGGCAATACACTAATAACCCAATTGTGCTCCACTCACTTAGAATCTGGAACCAATGTAGAAAGCATTTTAAGACGGAGAAGCTTCTTCTGTGGCACCCTGCAAAGAACCACCTCTTTCAACCTCACAAACATATGCAGTTTTAATATCTGGAAAAATTTGGAATTAACTTGCTTAGAGATCTTTATATAGACAACGTCTTTGCATCCTATGAACAATTACATTCCAAATTTAACATTCCAGCTACAAATTTCTTTCACTATCTTCAAATCAGGAACTTTGTTAAACAGAACCTTCCAGATTTTCCTCATCTTGCACCCTCATCCACGCTGGAAAAATATTGCTCAATTTCAAGGAGTTAGACTCCATCTCTACAATATATAAAATCATTTTACAATCCCTTCCTTTCAAAGATCCAAGAGGACACTGGGAAAATGACCTCTCAATTAATATATCAGAAAAGGAGTGGAAAGTAGCAATGCAGAGAATTCACTCAAGCTCCATATGCACAAAGCATACAATTATACAACTCAAAATTATATATCGAGCACATCTGTCTCGACTAAAACTCTCCAAAATGTTTCCAGGGCATGATCCAACCTGCGACGTTGCAACCAAGCCCCAGCCTCACTAGGTCACATGTTCTGGGCCTGCACCAAATTAACATTATTCTGGACAAAAATTTTTAATTACCTCTCAGACAGCCTTGGACTCACAATCCCTCCTAACCCATTAACAGCTGTGTTTGGGGTTCTTCCAGAGGGCTTAAAGTGGAGAAGACAAACAAATTGTGATTGCATTCACTACACTGTTGGCACGCAGACTTATTCTGATAAACTGGAAGAACCCAAACTCTCCTCTTTTAAGTCAGTGGGAAACTGATGTGTTATATTATTTAAAATTGGAAAAAATCAAATACTCAGTTAGAGGATCTGTGCAGACTTTTTCAAAACATGGCAGGATCTAATCAGTAATATTTTAAAATAAGTTTATAAAGCACAGAGAATTTATTAATTTAGGTATGTTTACAAGCCTTAAATTTTACACCGTTTGGCTTGCTCTCTCTCAGGGGTGGGGATCGATCTGTTCTTACATAATTCTTCTTTTTGTAAAACGTGATTGCTATGTATTGATTGTAATAAAATTAATAAATAAAAATTAAAAAAAAAAAAAAAAAGAAAAGTGGTCCATTACTAATATGTTACTTTCATTTAAGTGAAGAAAAGGTGTCAGCGAAATACTTAAATAAAAAAATATTCAAAATAGTTAAACCACAAGAAAATTGATTGCTTGCTTAAACCATTTAATGAAACAGCAATAATGTCAAGTTAATTATGTTTATTTAATGTATAGCACAATGCAGTAAACATTTTAGAACTGTAGGAAGAAATGGCATTGCACTCTTTTCTTTTGTATGGCATGTGGGACTTTCACAGCCTGACTGTTGAAATCTGTGACATTATATTTAACATTAATGTCCACCTCAACTTAAGCAGCTAAAATATGAGGTTGTGTAACTGTTAGAGTGGGCTGCTTTCTTGGTGTGCAAGATAACCCAACAACATCTTAATTCTCCAAACCTAAAAAGATAATGTAGCTGCGTTTTCCCAAAATTAACAAAGTTCTGCAGCTTCAACTCAAAAAATGGGATTCAACAAAAGCCTGACGCGCAGAAATGATTCCACAGACAAAATATCTTCGTTTTTTAAAGTTTAGTTAAGTTTCAAGGTAAAACAGTTCACACAAAAAAGAAAATTAAAATAGCAAAAAAGGGAAAAATTAATGTTAAGAAAAATTCAGTTCTAGGCTTAATCTTGTTATTTCTCAAATCGTTACCATTTATTTAACATTTCTGAACCATTTTAAACCAGTCAGAAAACTGTATGCTTATCCCATTTCTAAGCTTAAAATGGGCAGGGGTGTGGAAATCAAATTTTTTTCTACTTGTCCACGGACAAGTAAACTTAGAACATCCACTTGTCCGCCAGTTAAATTCATCCATCCATCCATTTTCTAACCCGCTGAATCCGAACACAGGGTCACGGGGGTGTGCTGGAGCCAATCCCAGCCAACACAGGACACAAGGCAGGAACCAATCCTGGGCAGGGTGCCAACCCACTTGTCCGCCAGTTAAATTCATTTGCCCATAAACAAAAGTGAAAAATAGTTTATTTTTTCTGATCTCTTTTATTGATACCAAAACTGCCTTCCATTTTAAAACTGAAAAAAGTTCTTTCAGGGAGTAGTGTTTTGCCACCTTGCTTTAGAACATTATATAAAAGATTCCCTTTTCATTTTAACTCACTAATAAACAATGAATTCATTATAGCTACACTAGTTCTGTTTCACATATTAAAGTTACACAACAGAACACTGTCCCGATTCATTTTCTGCCATGTTCGTCAGCTTTTGCCTTGCGACATCTTCTCCCCTAAGAATCTTTACCATCTCAGACAGCATGGGCTGAATGCTGTTCATTTCTGCTTGAGCTGAACTGCATGGTTCCTGGACTGGTTTACCAAAAAAGTAGGCTAAATATTACCGATGTTGTCAGGAAAAAATAAAAAAATTCTAAGTGAAGATTTTTAGATATTTTATAACGTTTGGAAACCGTTAGAATGCTTTCTTCTTTATTTTTAATAAACTGACAACGCGAAACCACTTGTTTTATATGAAAAATTTTCTAATCAAAAACGATCTATAGACAGATCATCAAAATTGATGTTATCACGCAATACATTTCTTAACTCCTCCGTATATCACAACCTACGCGAAATTCTAAATTTCAGGAAAGATTAACTGCCTAACAAGCTTTGTTATGTGGTGAAAACATTTGCATTGTAAGTAAAATGACCTTATTTTTATGTAAAAACAATGAATTTTATTAATAATATATAAAAGTTATCGATTATAATGAAAAATCACCAGATTACATCATAATGTCGGCATGAAAAAAAATGACCGCATCTCCAAGCGTGTAAATAGTAGAGTAAAATACTTATGTAAGACCGTAAGAGTGCTTCCCCTTTGAAAAATCAGCTATCATTTTGTAAATAATATTGAAGACCAATCTGAGACATGAAGAACATGTCTAAGTAGACTGTTTCCGCACGAAGTACGTAGGCTACCCAAATGTTTAAAATTTGAAAGTAGTGGTAAAAATGTACCCTGCACAGCGCACATAATTCTTTTTTCTCCAGAAAATTGCACTTGTCGCGGACAACTGAAACCAGAAAACACTCTTGTCCGACGGTCAATTTACCCATGTTGGACGAGTCGGGCGTTGGATTTCCTCACCTCTGCCCAATGGGTCTTTCAAGTCCCTCTTTACTGGGACCTGTTCTAAACAACAACTGAGCTTATTATCACACTGTTTCTCAGTTACAGTAAGAAGGTTCTATCTCTTGCTAACTTATAGGGGGAAAAGACTATACCATAAGTAATGACTATGAAACAAATTTATGTTCTATTCCAATTAAGCAAACATTAATATGAGTTTAACTCAAAACTTTAACTTTCTAAGATTGGCTCTTACAGACCGGATCATCCAAAATGAACTAATGCTCTTGTGCAATAGCACATTTCAGCCTCTCAGACCCTTGGACTTGGCTTGGTCAATAAGAAAAGTGACCCTAATTTACATTGGCAAACCTTGATGGACTAACTTAGACACCAACTATCAAATGAACATTTTTTTCTCTCTCTCTCTCTGATCTGTAGCTGACAGCTGAAAGAGGCAGAACTATGCAACTAGTATGCTGCTATTGGTGTTGCAGCATTTCAGACTCACTTTGTGATGCTTTATGGTCCATGGCGATGGTTCTGGCCTGGTTCAGGTTGAATTACTTCATCTTCAGATCATCCTCTACTTGTTTGGTCCATGTTTTCTTGTATGCAGCCCATTGTATCCTCCAGTGAGTGGGTCTCTGAACACATGACAAAACTAACTCGGCCTTCGCTGCTGGATTTGTTCGTTGTTGGTTGCTGTTGACATCTTGCCCGAATGGTTTTGTTCATTATCCATTTGCAAAGTGAGACTGCAATAATCTGTTGCACAGATTGCATTTGGAAACCCTAGAATTTGTTCAGATCTAGTTTGAGAACGGTCCATGTTTCTTATCCATAAAGAAGGATTGGCAGGATCATTGTCCAGAAGAGGCGAAGTTTGGTCTTCATGGAAATGTTGATTCTCTTCCACAGGCACCATTTCAGGGAGGCGAATGCTGCAACCGGTTGTGTGATTCTGCTGTGGATCTCTACTGTGGATGCCACTTTCTTCTCCTGTACCAGGTATTTGAATGTATTTGAAGTCCTACAAGTGCTCAATCTGGACAACTTTCAGGTAGACAATGTCCTGCAATCAGTCTGTTTGACGGGACCTTGGTCTTGTCCATATTGATTTTCAAGCTGTACAGCTGGGTGATGCAGGCAGTATCGTAGATAATGTCCATGGCCTCTACATCGTTGTCTAAAAGGCACTATCATCAGCAAACCTGAGTTTAGTCACAAAGTGGTCCTCATCATATTATACTCCATGACTGTCCTGGAATGCTTTTCTCTTGATGGCGTTGATTATGATGTAGAAAATCGGAGGAGAGGCTACGTCCTCTTGGAGGACTCCAGTGTGAATGGTGAACTCCTCAGATAGTTTCAGTTAAGCACCTGTCTGATTCAATGATTGTACACTGTTTAGAACAGTACGATGATTTTCAGAAGCATGTGTTCAATCTCGAATGATCTCCACAGGGCAGGCCAGTGAACACAATCCAAATTTGATTTGAAGTCGATACATATGATGGTGGTTTTTTGCCCACATCAGATTTTTCCCCCATTAGTTGACAAATAGTGAAAGTTTGATTGCAGCATTCTTGTCTGGGTCTGAATCCTGCCTGTTCTTCTCGACTGGTCTGTTCCCGATGTTTCTGCAGTCCTGACTGGACGATATTCATGAAGACCTTGCTGACAATGGAAAGCAGGCTGATGACACAATAGTTCTTACATTCCCGGTTGTCACACTTTTTCTGAATAGGCACGATGATTCAGTGTGCCAGATGGGTGGGAAGAGTGAGTGAAGTCATCAGAGCTAGCAATCTCACCCTTCCTTGATCACTTCCACAGTGACCTAGTCCAGTCCTGGTGCTTAGCCATTCTTCAGTGATCATGTGGCTGCTTCCAATTTCTCGATTGTAGCCTCAACATCAAACATTGGGACTTAAAGGGGATTAATGGGGGGTGGAGCTGCTGGTGGTCCCTGGTGTGGGTGGAACTGCTGGTGGTCCCTGGCATGGGTGGTGATTGTACAACTCTTCAAAGACTTCTCTCCACCATTGGAGGAGTTTGGCAGTCCAATTTGCTTTCTTGATATTGTAATTAATCAAGTTGGCCTTCCCATTCAATCATCTGAGCATGTCGTAGAGGTTGTGATACGTTTGTTTGGATGCTGTTTTTTTGAGATCTGCAGCTACCTTATTCCAGTACGCATCTCTCTATGCTATCATCCTTAATCAGACTTCTCATGATCTTCACCCAAGAATCCTTAAAGTCAAGTTCATTTCTGCACTTCCTCTCAGCCTTGGCTCTGCTTTTGCACCATGTGATGAATGGATCATCTTCTACCATGAGCACCCCTCTTGTCCAAAGGGGATTCTGAAGCTGAACCCCAGAGCTTGAAATGAGCCTGTAACAGAAGTTGGTGTGAGTGCTGAAGTGAAATGCACAACCAACACAGAACTACTGTATGTAAAAGCAATATGTTCAGTTTGTAGAAGTTAAATATTATCCTGAGGAAACTTATTTTATGTTTACAGATGAGAATCACCATGTGATTAGTCAGAGGATCCTGATTATGTGGATCATTTTGAACTAATTTCTTATTTTTTAAAAAACAATACATTATTTTTCATATTATTTTTTATTGTTACCTGTCACAATCTTACATTTTGAAAAGTGCCCTGATTTTGTTGCTCTTTCAACATTGGTGCCACTATCTTATTGTTAGTTGCCATGGCAGTTGTTTGTCATTGGATCTTCATTGCCCAGAATTTGATGTGTGTGTTTCTTTTGCCTTTCTTGTATCGACTTTTCAGTTTTTTGACTTCAACATTTGGTTTCTCTTTTGGTTTTAGTGTCACAGCATTTTTTGGCCTTTTTGTTAACAAATGCCCTACAAGTTTTTGACTACTGTTTTTGATTTTTCCTTTGGGTCATCTCTTAGCTCTACTCCTTGCTCACCAGCTGTAGTACAGAGCAAATATGGCAAGGTGGAACTAAATCAAAAGATTTGAATGACGAATGCAAAGCTGACTCCTTCTTCTAATGTACATGCAGTATTGTCCAAGTTGTGACCATTTCTTGAGCTTTTTGGAGAGCTAATGAAAGATTACACAAGAGGAAGGCTTTAGCAGGGCACTGTAGGTCATGTCTGGGATTGTGGACTAGCTTTTGCTTTTGAAATCTGCTGTTAAAACACCTTCTCCTTTTGACACAGTTTTGCTTTAGATTGTGTTGCTCAATTTTTGAAAATAAATTCTAAAACTTTAAAACATATTTGTTAGTTTTGTGGGCCAGGAGTTTTTATGGGTTTCATCTTTCCCTTTGTGAATATTATAATTAAAATATATCTTTTACTTCTTTTTGTTGGAACAATGCCGGCTTAAAACCTAGCTATTGGAGCTAGTCTGATTTGAGTAAGTGATGTAGTGATTGAAAAAGACAGCCAGGGTTAATACCAGAAATCAAAAAAGTTGTGAAAGCCAAAACACAAACCAAAAATCAAAGTCAAAATTCAGAACTTATTTCTAACAACAGGAGTCACTAATATACTGTAAGATTTGTAAGGAATATTATGTTTATTCAATCTCAGATAATTTGGAAATGCATGTGATGACCTTTATACATTTGCGTTGATGATATAATTTGTGGTGCATTCCTGGTGCATCATGGGATTCATTGTAATGACCACAGAATTGATGCGCTCATGGCCAAAACAGAATGATAGTAAAAGCTGAATCAAAAATTATTTATTTTTATGGGAAGCCTCTGATCATAAAATACATTGCAGTATCTGGTGTCTGAAGTAAAGGAATTTTTACCCCAGCATGAATTTATTTTAATAAACGATGTCATTCATAACAGGAGAGGCCTACACTTTTTGTTCAGAAAAATGTGTAATATTGGTCTTACTTTCATTTTTATTCCCCCACTATTTTTAAGTTTTTCAAACCCTGACAGATCACAATAATAACAAAGAAGATTGAAAATTCAAAAATAACCAAAACACCAAGCCTCTGATTTTTGTGCTAGCTGGATAATGAATTCATGCTGCATAACTTTCAGAGGTCACAAGATATCAACTGAACCCCACTCTCAACAACAAAATGAAAACTGACATGAAGGAGGAACCAAAATGGCAGTGAAAAATAAATACAAATATCTAAGAAAGCTTGAGCAAGAAAAATGAGAACAACATTTGTATACATGGTACAAGAATCTCTTATATATATATATTTCTCTTTTGGTTCGTCCTGCTTTTGCCCAGAGGGGACTGGGCAGTCTCATGGTCTGGAATCCCTACAGATTTTATTTTTTTCTCCAGCTGTCTGGAGTTTTTTTTGTTTTTTCTGTCCACCCTGGCCATTGGACCTTTACTCTTATTCTATGTTAATTAATGTTGACTTATTTTTATTTTCGTACTGTGTCTTTTATTTTTCTATTCTTCATTATGTATAGCACTTTGAGCTACTGTTTGTATGAAAATGTGCTATATAAATAAATGTTGTTGTTGTTGTTGTCCCCTCAAAACCGGTCCTGCCCACATGTAGCTGACACGGCAGTTCTCGCTTCCTATTCGTCCTGTTCCAAACCCTTCCCCATGCTGCCTGTAGCTCCTCTTCAAAACCGGTCCCGCCCATGCATCTATGATATATCATTAATTGAAAAAGCACAAATTGGGATTAGTGGGCTCCTTTCAAAAAAATGTAAGGGGGCGCGATTAAAACTGTTATCAACACTCGGGTTGCAAATACGTAAAGGTTGAGAAACACTGCCTTTCAATAAAAGTCAACAACATTAGTAAAATTAAAACAAGACAAGGCTAAATCAAACAACAATAATTAGCAAACAAAGATAGCTGGCAGTAACAGTGCAAAATTCACAATTGGTATACCAGTTTGAAAAGATAAGCTTCGAGGGCAGTTTTAAAATGTGTTATTGAATCGGGCTGACGTATATGAGAGAGAAGAGAATTCCCAAGTTGAGGAGCACTATGAGAGACGCTCGAGCTCCCATAGCACAGAGTTTGATGTGTGGTACAGAAAGTAGAGCTGTAGATGAGAATCAGATTGTGCGAGAGGAGTGTCAGTCTGTAGGAGATCAGTGAGGTTGTGGAGAGCTTTAAATGTTAAGAGCGGTATTTAGTATTGTATTCTGTAGTTAAAAGGGAGCCAGTGAAGTTGAGAGAGAATCAGTGTAGTATGTTCAGTGGATTTAGAACAGCAGGTTATTATCCTGGCAGCAGAATTTTGAATAAGTTGTAAGCGATGGATACGTTTTTGTGCGATGCCAGATAGAATAGCATTACAGTAATCTATACGTGAGGTGACTCGGGCATTAACCAATACTTTAGTACTGTGTTGCGTAAGAACAGGACGAAGTCTAGAAATGTTTTGGAGATGGAAGAAGGCAGTCCGAGAAATGTTACTTATATTGGAGGAAATATTTAATAATAATAATAAGAATAATAATAATTATTATTATTGTTATTATCTATATTAATAAAAGGCAAAGCCCTCACTCACCGACTGACTGACTCACTCATCACTAATTCTCCAACTTCCCGTGTAGGCTGAAATTTGGCAGGCTCATTCCTTACAGCTTACTTACAAAAGTTAAGCAGGTTTAATTTCAAAATTCTACGTGTGACGGTCATAACTGAATCCTACTTACGTACATATATACATCCATAGCCTGCAGCTCGGTCGCCGTGTGAGATGGTGTTGCGTCCCCCATCATCACACCTCCCACGTAATTGACTGCCTGCCCATATAAGGCTGTCCGTCAGCAGCAATCCAAGCTGTGAGAAAACAGTAAAAAGGAGGCGTGTCAGACGTCGTGGTACATTTTCTGATGCAGCTGGACGGAAACAACTTTGTGACGCTGCCGCCAAATACTCGCAGTAAAATCCACAAGTTAATAGACACGCTGTTGCTAAATACTCGCAGGCAAATCCACAACTTAATACTGGGAATGCCTGTTAAACATCTTAGATTCACGAGTACCGATTTGAGTAGTGAACACTTCGGTAAATGAAACCTGTTATCTTTACAACGGTTGACAAACACGGAATGTAACTTCAACACAACACATCCTCAAAATACGAACCTGATTGAAAGAAATAATTATAATCAAATCCTTGATGACAGCAATGCTCATAACAGTCACAAAACAATTACTGTATATTGACAATCATGTTACACTATTTTCAAAATGTTTCCTTTTCTTTTTCATAACTTCTTTAACACACTACTTCTCCACTGCGAAGCGCGGGTATTTTGCTAGTTATTTAATAATTGCCATTATTATTGTATAAATGGATATAAATAATTGCATGTAAATGATTCGCCAAAATCTGTTGTATGTAAATGATACTGTTTAAAATGTTATTGTTTTTTCATCAGAAAACACGGTTTGCACATCTACCTGTATTAGTTTAAATGGCACTTTCACCACTCGCAATAGGGCAGACGCACTGACTTATCATGTCGACTGGGCAACACGGTGAATACGGCGTCTATCTATATATGTCTATGTTTTTCGTAGCCTGCTACAGGAAGGTACTCTCTCGACCATTGGCATTGGTTTCGCTCCTTGCTATTTCCGTTATACTGCGACGGTCGTTTTCTAAGCCTTTGATATACTGAATTCCTTTCTCACTGTTTTCTGTTCCTATTCTTATATATTGTCATATGCTACGGCGGGTGTCGGCTAGTAAGAAGTATTGTATTAAAAACCGCAAACCATGACAAATCTGTGGCGTTATATCACTTTTATTATTCCAAGGCTTTAAAATTTTTAGTATTTATAGCCTTTTAAGTCTTTTATGTTGACTTTCAAAAAGCATCTGATAAGGTGAACATGAGAAGTTGGGCATCAGATTAAAAGAGGTGCGAGTTCAGGGTGTTGTGTGTAGATGGATGTAGAATTGGCTCAGACAAAGGAAGCAGAGAGCAATGGTGTGAGGAACCTTATCAGAACTAGCTTTCTTTCTTTCTTTCTTTCTTTCTTTCTTTCTTTCTTTCTTTCTTTCTTTCATGCCATCTGATTGAAACACGCTGAGATTGGGTGCTTAAAACAAGTGAACAGTTAGTGACTGATTTATTAAAAATACCATTGTTCAGTTTTTTTGTTGTACCCAGAATCTGGCCATCAAAAACAACAAAAGAAATCAATGTATTCTATACTTTTGTATTTGGGGTGGCATGGTGGTAGCACCGTTGCCTCACAGTAAGGAGACCAAGGTTCTCATTCCCAGTCCTCCTGGCATGAAGTTTGCATGTTCTCTTGGTGTCAGTGTGGGTTTCCTTCAAGTGCTCTGTTTTTCTCCAAAGTCCAAAGACATACAGGTTAGATGGATTGGCAATAAAAAAATTGGCCCTGCTGTCCCGCAGACAGAGGAAATGTGGGAATTTTGTAGGCTGACACAGGAAGATAAATAGAGCATTCAGGTCTGTGCATATAAACCAAAGGTGGTCCTTATAGTTAATAACAGTTAAGAAAAGAACAAAAGATTATGTTGCTTTAAACTCAGGTTTTAATATTAAGAAATATTAGATTCAAGGAAATTATTAAAGTATTAGTTTTTAATTAGATAAACTGTGAAAATAAATATGTATATATATGAAGATATATGTATTATATGTAAAGCAGGTATTGTATAGATTGCCTAGGCATTCTATAGAATGCATGTCCTTTTTACGCAAAACATGAAATGCCTGTGTTACTTATATACTTGCCCTAGGCATTGTATTTAATACCTAAGCATTATACACAATGATACACTTGCCAGTTTACCTTTTGTCATTGCATAGAATTCCTAGGAAATGTTTTAAAGTTTAATCATTTTATACTCTGACGTCCCATTTTCAGCATTCTATAGACTTCCAATACATATAGACAGGTAATAAATTAACCGAGCCACAGGGGATGCACACACTAGTGTGTTTCTTCTTGCCAGTCCCAAGCCCGGATAAATAGGGAGGGTTACATCAGGAAGGGCATCCGGTGTAAATGTTTGCCAAATCAATATACTGACAACAATTTTGGATGATCTGCTGTGGCAACACCTAATGGAAGAAACTGAAAGAAGAAGAAGAAGACAGACAGGTAATAAATGCATTTACTTAAGAAAATGAAAATGTTTTCATTTCTGAATTCAGCACCAAGTCATTGGGTAACTGATATTCTGTACTATTTAAAAATGCAAAAAATGAAACTTTCTCTTAGAGGATCTTTTCAAAAGTTTTTTTTTAAAAATATGGCAAGATTGAATTAATAAAAAGAATATGCATTTAAGTCAAAGAAAAAAGATGTTTTTCCTTCTTTTTTTCTAACTCTTTCTGCCCCTACTCTTGGCTCTCCTCTCTTGCTCTTTCTTGAATTCTGTTTTGTTACATGTAATTGAACTGACTTCTGCCCGGTGCATTCTTCAGTAGAACAATGACACTCAGATCTGTATTTAGCATTTTATGATGTTATACTGAAGTTGAATTATTGTAGTGTAATATTAATACAATTTTGTTATATGCGTACAAAAATGTCATTCTGTAGACTTTAAATTGTCTATTGGAGTGCATTAAAATATGAATATATATTATGAGACAACTGGTATACATCTGGTTAGGTTGAAGAATTAATAATATGCCTTTAGCTTAATTTTTGTAAATATTGTAGTTTACGTAAGTGCTCAAGAGGATAATTTAAAGATAAAATTAGGTACCAAACTGAGAAAAGGAAACCACAACTCTCTTTAGAGGATTCTTGTTAACAATAAACCACATTTTTGAAATTTAATTAAATAATTGTAATAAATACCATTCTAAAGTCAATCTTTTACTTCAGTAAAGTGTAATAAATCAAATCTGTGTTGTCTTTCTGTTAGGTTTTTTATTTTACTGTGTATCTGTTCAAGTAATAAAGTTGAGAGAGGTTTACTTATTTTTTTATATTTATTTTTTTTCTTCTGTCTCTGGAGTAAGGATTGTGGAATTAAATGAAATAACAAAACTGAATAATTTGTAGCATATCTCAGTAATTATGGTTAATGTGGATGGTAACTCTGTATTTCAACCCCTTGATATAATACAAAGACTGTCTTCGTTTAAAGTGAAATTTTATCAGTTACGTTTCTGATCTTTTCACATTCACAAAATCACCAAAACCAATTGCTCACGTGTAAGGCTTACTGTATTTGTCCTTGAGAGAACAAGAAGTGCATTTTGTGGCCACACGTGCATGCAACAAACTGCTCTTGTTATCACAAGATAATAACTTGTGTACATAATATATACATGTTGTGCTTTTTCCTGTCGTGTTTAATACTTGTAGAAGTTGTGCCACTACTTTAGTTTACCTTCAGGACAACCCACTTTCTGTTTTATAAGAAACGTTCATAGAAACGTTGGGAACTGCTAACACCACAATGTAATGTAACTGATTACCTGCAGTTTCTCCAGCAGCATCTGGTGTCTGGTGTAGAAGTAAAGGGTGAGAAAATGGATTTTTTAATCACCGACACACAGATTAAAGGTGAGGCTTTCCTGGAAGATGTGGACAGTTTACTCCAATCTGGTGAAACTGCAAACGTATTTACATTAGATGAGAAGCAGGAAATAATGGAAGAACAATTTGTATGTTCACATCTCGAAGGGGACAGCCCTGCACCCACTCACATCTATATATAAATTGTGTATGTGAGAACGGCGAGTTCAAACACTCCTCCTTATTCAGCGTACAAAAGAAGGTGTACTCTGACAGTCCTTTTTTCTACTTCAGGCACTGGGTAAAGTAATAATTACCTCTGTAATTTTAGCCACTATTTGAATTACTCAACTGCAGTGGCCTGGCGCCCTGCCCGGGGTTTGTTCCTGCCTTGCGCCCTGTGCTGGCTGGGATTGACTCCGGTACATCCCTGTGACCATGTGTTAGGATATAGTGGGTTGGAGAATGACTGACTGACTGAATCACTCAAATAACAGAATTTTACTGACCTGTCGATTCACACAGGAATAATTTAACCTGGGGTTATGTTTTTGTTGACTTTTTACAGAAGCTAAATTTCTCCATAATTTGTGCTGAGATATTAGAGTTACTGACATGAGCAATTTGGCTGGGATTAAAGTTACAGAAGTTCTCCATGAATAATTCATTTACTGACCTTTTTATTATTTGTAAATTAGCAGGTTGAAAGTTTGAAAAAAAAAGAGTCCCTAACAGCCCTTCCCAAAGATTTATATACAGTAACTAATAAACAAACATACAAATTACAATACCCACAAAGCTAAACCACATCCCACAATATCCTGCTTAAAGAAATAACCTGCAGTTATTTTGGAAATCTAAGAATGGAAAACAAACTTTATAGAGGATGTACTGAACAAAAAAATTAACCTTTTATGTGGCGTCACTACATCTGTTCTTCATTATTGGAGCCTGAATAGGCTGATGTCTTCCAGGACATTTTCGTCTAAGGCTGCTTGGGGTGAGGCCAGTGAAATCTCTAGCTTGATTTTGGTTTTTTTTTGGAGGCTCCAGACCATTCTACTATTTTTTGTACTCTTTTTCTTAATTACTTAATTACTTGTACCAATGGACACTGACACAGCATCTGTCCTTACAGTATTTGGTGTAATGACAGGAATCAGCCTGAAAACATTTTAGTTTTTGTCTCTAGATCAGTTGCAAAAAGCTGCAATGGTTCACACACAGTAGCTGCATTTATGAATATGCTTATCAGATTCATATTCTATCTACTATTTAGAAAGCATCCTGGAGTCGCCTTTTCTTTTTTTTATATTTATTTAGGAAAGGTCTGCCTCTTTAAGATAAAGTGATATGAGGATTGTGGCCTTGTGACGTGTTCGACTTTATTCTATAAATCGACTACTTCAGTCAACACTATCGTTTGCCACTTAACCTGCAAGTGCTCTAATCTTAGAGATGGGGAAAAGTTTCTAATTTTCAGGTTTGGCAGTCACTTTGAGCACAAGTCCCATATATATTAAATATGGAGTGCTTTTACTGAAAGCTTTGTAACAATGAGTACCTCGTTATCTCATACTTAAGATTATTAATTAATTAGTGAGTGTTTCCCAAAACATTTTGTAACTAAAATAATTCTTAACCTCCTTTGTAAATTAATGAATGAACTGACCTAGTCATTCTGTTTAATGTTGTTCTTTATTTGGCCATTGTGGTGCTGTGCGTCAGTAAAAACAGTGTGGCTCAGGCTTGTGACTTTGGGTGTGTGCTGTTGAAAAGCTGTGTGGCTGCGGAGTGTTCAATGGAGAAGTCAGACGATTGTTTGTTTGTGTGCAGGAACAGTCAGCTCAGCTGTTCCTCATTGATACTCTGTGGGTCATCAAGCAAAGCACCTGCACTTACAATGGTAGAAATAATAGAGGAGAGACAAAAAAAATGAATGAAGAGGAGAGAGAGGTGGAGTAGATAGCGTGAGGATCAGGAGTGTGAGCCAGTGTGATGGCAAGGCAGTCAGGTGGCCCTGTGAGGGAATTAGGGGAATGGTGCTCCAGGGCCAGGTTGTTCCTATTGATCAATCAGTAGGAACAACACCAATTGAGTCCTGCTGAGTGTCCTGCTGAGGTTTTCTCCTAAGCAGTGAACAACTGAGGTAGACCATGCTGCAGAGACCCAATGGGTGAGTGGGAGAGGGGAAAAAGGGGAAGAAATGCACAGGAACTAATAGGAAAAAGGAAAGAGAAGCATCCTGATTTTGATTGTATTTTAACCTTGATGTTGCTAGTGTTGGATCTATTTATTTAGTTAAGGATTGATTTTAACTTTCACAGATGAGCACTGGATATTATAGAATTTTTCATTTGGATTATTTGACTGAAACACACTATTTATCTGACACTGCCCTGTTTGTTGTTGAATAAAAAAGCACAAAACACATTTGCAACAATCTTATTTTATGCATCCTCATTGCTTTGGCCATCCCAGTCATGACTGTCAATATCCGAGTTCAAGGAAGAGATGCCAAGGCTGCAAACAACCGGGACATTACAGACATGGTGGCACAGGTTATGTTATATGAAAACATTCCAACCAGTAGTAGGCTGATCTATATTTTTATTTCTGTTGCAGAGAATTGTACAGTATATTCAGTGGTATGTGTTGGTATTCAGAATGTTTGTAGAAGTGCAATCTTATACTTGTCTGATTGATATAACCTGTGCTTGGTGTGTTACAGTGCAGTCCTCGAGCATTGTGATGGGCAGGATGAAGTTCTGTTTGCTGTAATCTGTTGCTTATCCACACTTAGCAATATTTGCTATGAATTATAAATAACGAGAGCTTTATTTGTATTCTTATCACGCATTGGCTCTCCAATGAAAATCCAATATCCCCCTGGTAAATTTCTCCCAGTACCTTCCTTGCTTTGTGGTCAAGTCATTTATGGATTGAAGTTATCACAGCCTCTGGTAGATGACAGTGAATGTCAAAAGAGTCCTGTTTGAAGTGTGTATTTGTTTTATTAATTAACAATATCAATGTAATTCTGATTCTTTTCTACACTTTGTCAGTTAATAAGGGTTCCACAAACCGTAGTATGTTGAATTCTGATGAGCTATAAGTAGGCAAACTCAGTGTTGACATTTACATCTTCTAGCATATTTAGTATAGGGAGAAATCTGATATGTTTTCAGTATTTTTTTCACAGTTGTGGCTGTATTAGTAAAACACTAATAAAAAATAATAAAACTAACTAATGAAAACTCATTACTTTAACATGGCTTTCTTATAGCTTCATCTTAGTTAAAGGGGCTGGGTGGTCTCGTGGCCAGGAACCCCTGCAGATTTTATTTTTTCTCCAGCTGTCTGGAGCTTTTTTTATTTGTTGTTTTTGTCTGTCATTATTGGCCATCAGACCTTACTTTTATTCGATGTTAATTAGT
>NC_053168.1:29410015-29425117 GCF_016835505.1 Polypterus senegalus | reverse complement strand
GAGGAGCACTATGAGAGACGCCGAGCCCCATAGCACAGAGTTTGATGTGTGGTACAGAAAGTAGAGCTGTAGATGAGAATCAGATTGTGCGAGAGGAGTGTCAGTCTGTAGGAGATCAGTGAGGTTGTGGAGAGCTTTAAATGTTAAGAGCGGTATTTAGTATTGTATTCTGTAGTTAAAAGGGAGCCAGTGAAGTTGAGAGAGAATCAGTGTAGTATGTTCAGTGGATTTAGAACAGCAGGTTATTATCCTGGCAGCAGAATTTTGAAGAAGTTGTGTTTATGGATACGTTTTTGTGCGATGCCAGATAGAATAGCATTACAGTAATCTATATGCGTGAGGTGACTCGGCATTAACCAATACTTTAGTACTGTGTTATGTAAGAACAGGACGTAAGTCTAGAAATGTTTTGAGATGGAAGAAGGCAGTCCGAGAAATGTTACTTATATTGGAGGAAATATTTAATAATAATAATAAGAAGAATAATAATAATTATTATTATTGTTATTATCTATATTAATAAAAGGCAAAGCCCTCACTCACCACTGACTGACTCACTCATCACTACCTCCAACTTCCCCGTAGGCTGAAATTTGGCAGGCTCATTCCTTACAGCTTACTTACAAAAGTTAAGCAGGTTTAATTTCAAAATTCTACGTGTGACGGTCATAACTGAATCCTACTTACGCATATATATACATCCATAGCCTGCAGCTCGGTCAGCCGTGTGAGATGGTGTTAGCCAGGCCCCCATCATCACACCTCCCACGTAATTGACTGCCTGCCCATATAAAGGCCGTCCGTCAGCAGCAATCCAAGCTGTGAGAAAACAGTAAAAAGGAGGCGTGTCAGGCGACCGTGGTACATTTTCTGGATGCAGCTGGATGGAAACAACTTTGTGACGCTGCCGCCAAATACCTCGCAGTAAAATCCACAAGTTAATAGACACGCTGTTGTAATACTCGCAGGCAAATCCACAACTTAATACTGGGATTGCCTGTTAAACATTTTAGATTCACGAAAATCGATTTGAGTAGTGAACACTTGGTAAATGAAACCTGTTATCTTTACAACGGTTGACAAACACGGAATGTAACTTCAACACAACGCATCCTCAAAATACGAACCTGATTGAAAGAAATAATTATAATCAAATCCTTGATGACAGCAATGCCTCATAACAGTCACAAAACAATTACTGTATATTGACAATCATGTTACACTATTTTCAAAATGTTTCCTTTTCTTTTCATAACTTCTTTAACACACTACTTCTCCACTGCGAAGCGCGGGTATTTTGCTAGTTATTTAATAATTGCCATTATTATTGTATAAATGGATATAAATAATTGCATGTAAATGATTCGCCAAAATCTGTTGTATGTAAATGATACTGTTTAAAATGTTATTGTTTTTTCATCAGAAAACACGGTTTGCACATCTACCTGTATTAGTTTAAATGGCACTTTCACCACTCAAGCAATAGGGCAGACGCAGACTGACTTATCATGTCGACTGGGCAACACGGTGAATACGGCGTCTATCTATATATATGTCTATGTTTTTCAGTAGTCTGCTACAGGAAGGTACTCTCTCGACCATTGGCATTGGTTTCTGGCTCCTTGCTATTTCGTATACTGCGATGTCGCTTTCTAAGCCTTTGTTATACTGAATTCCTTTCTCACTGTTTTCTGTTCCTATTCTTACATAGCCATATGCTACGCGGGTGTCGGCTAGTAAGAAGTATTGTATTAAAACCGCAAACCATGACAAATCTGTATGCTATATCACTTTTATTATTCCAAGGCTTTAAAATTTTTAGTATTTATAGCCTTTTAAGTCTTTTATGTTGACTTTCAAAAAGCATCTGATAAGGTGAACATGAGAAGTTGGGCATCAGATTAAAAGAGGTGCGAGTTCAGGGTGTTGTGTGTAGATGGATGTAGAATTGGCTCAGACAAAGGAAGCAGAGAGCTATGGTGTGAGGAACCTTATCAGAACTAGCTTTCTTTCTTTCTTTTCTTTCTTTCTTTCTTTCTTTCTGATTGAAACATGCTGAGATTGGTTGCTTAAAACAAGTGAACAGTTAGTGACTGATTTATTAAAAATACCATTGTTCAGTTTTTTGTTGTACCCGGAATCTGGCATCAAAACAAAAAAAGAAATCAATGTATTCTATACTTTTGTATTTGAGGTGGCATGGTGGCAGCACCGTTGCCTCTACAGTAAGGAGACCAAGGTTCTCATTCCCAGTTCTCCTGGCATGAAGTTTGCATGTTCTCTGGTGTCAATGTGGGTTTCCTTCAAGTGCTCTGGTTTCTCCAAAGTCCAAAGACATACAGGTTAGATGGATTGGCAATAAAAAAATTGGCCCTGCTGTCCCGCAGACAGAGGAAATGTGGGAATTTTGTAGGCTGACACAGGAAGATAAATAGAGCATTCAGGTCTGTGCATATAAACCAAAGGTGGTCCTTATAGTTAATAACAGTTAAGAAAAGAACAAAAGATTATGTTGCTTTAAACTCAGGTTTAAAAAATAAGAAATATTAGATTCAAGGAAATTATTAAAGTATTGGTTTTAAATTAGATAAACTGTGAAAATAAATATGTACATATATGAAGATACAGTATATGTATTATATGTAAAGCAGGTATTGTATAGATTGCCTAGGCATTCTATAGAATGCATGTCCTTTTTACGCAAAACATGAAATGCCTGTGTTACTTATATACTTGCCCTAGGCATTGTATTTAATACCTAAGCATTATACACAATGACTTGCCAGTTTACCTTTTGTCATTGCATAGAATTCCTAGGAAATGTTTTAAAGTTTAATCATTTTATACTCTGACGTCCCATTTTCAGCATTCTATAGACTTCTTATACATATAGACAGGTAATAAATTAACCCAGCCACAGGGGATGCACACACTAGTGTGTTTCTTCTTGCCAGTCCCAAGCCCGGATAAATAGGGAGGGTTACATCAGGAAGGCATCCGTGTAAAAGTTTCCAAATCAATATACTGACAACAATTTTGGATGATCTGCTGTGGCAAAATCCTAATGGAAGAAACTGAAAGAAGAAGAAGACAGACAGGTAATAAATGCATTTACTTAAGAAAATGTTAGATAATGGAGGTAAATGGTTTTCATTTCTGAATTCAGCACCAAGTCATTGGGTAACTGATATTCTGTACTATTTAAAAATGCAAAAAATGAAACTCTCTCTTAGAGGATCTTTTCAAAAGTTTTTTTTTTTAATATGGCAAGATTGAATTAATAAAAAGAATATGCATTTAAGTCAAAGAAAAAAGATGTTTTCCCCTTTTTTCCAACTCTTTCTGCCCCTACTCTTGGCTCTCCTCTCTTTCTCTTCTTGAATTCTGTTTTGTTACATGTAATTGAACTGACTTCTGCCCGTGCATTCTTTCTGTAGAACAATGACACTCAGATCTGTATTTAGCATTTTATGATGTTATACTGAAGTTGAATTATTGTAGTGTAATATTAATACAATTTTGTTATATGCATACAAAAATGTCATTCTGTAGACTTTAAATTGTCTATTGGAGTGCATTAAAATATGAATATATATTATGAGACAACTGGTATACATCTGGTTAGGTTGAAGAATTAATAATATGGCTTTAGCTTTAATTTTTGTAAATATTGTAGTTTACTTAAGTGCTCAAGAGGATAATTTAAAGATAAAATTAGGTACCAAACTGAGAAAAGGAAACCACAACTCTCTTTAGAGGATTCTTGTTAACAATAAACCACATTTTTGAAATTTAATTAAATAATTGTAATAAATACCATTCTAAAGTCAATCTTTTACTTCAGTAAAGTGTAATAAATCAAATCTGTGTTGTCTTCTGTTAGGTTTTTATTTTACTGTGTATCTGTTCAAGTAATAAAGTTGAGAGAGGTTTACTTATTTTTATATTTATTTTTTTCTTCTGTCTCTGGAGTAAGGATTGTGGAATTAAATGAAATAACAAAACTGAATAATTTGTAGCATATCTCAGTAATTATGGTTAATGTGGATGGTAACTCTGTATTTCAACCCCTTGATATAATACAAAGACTGTCTTCGTTTAAAGTGAAATTTTATCAGTTACGCTCTGATCTTTTCACATTCACAAAATCACCAAAACCAATTGCTCACGTGTAAGGCTTACTGTATTTGTCCTTGAGAGAACAAGAAGTGCATTTTGTGGCCACAGGTGCATGCAATAAACTGCTCTTGTTATCACAAGATAATAACTTGTGCACATAATATATACATGTTGTGCTTTTTCCTGTCGTGGTTTAATACTTTGTAGAAGTTGTGCCACTACTTTAGTTTACCTTCAGGACAACCCACTTTCTGTTTTATAAGAAACGCGTTCATAGAAACGCGTTGGGAACTGCTAACACCACAATGTAATGTAACTGATTACCTGCAGTTTCTCCAGCAGCATCTGGTGTCTGGTGTAGAAGTAAAGGGTGAGAAAATGGATTTTTTAATCACCGACACACAGATTAAAGGTGAGGCTTTCCTGGAAGATGTGGACAGTTTACTCCAATCTGGTGAAACTGCAAACGTATTTACATTAGATGAGAAGCAGGAAATAATGGAAGAACAATTTGTATGTTCACATCTTGAAGGGGACAGCACTGCACCCACTCACATCTATATATAAATTGTGTATGTCAGAACAGCAAGTTCAAACACTCCTCCTTATTCAGCATACAAAAGAAGGTGTACTCTGACAGTCCTTTTTTCTACTTCAGGCACTGGGTAAAGTAATAATTACCTCTGTAATTTTAGCCACTATTTGAATTACTCAACTGCAGTGGCCTGGCACCCTGCCCGGGTTTGTTCCTGCCTTGCTTCCTGTGCTGGCTGGGATTGACTCCGTACATCCCTGTGACCATGTGTTAGGATATAGTGGGTTGGAGAATGACTGACTGACTGAATCACTCAAATAACAGAATTTTACTGACCTGTCGATTCACACAGGAATAATTTAACCTGGAGTTATGTTTTTGTTGACTTTTTACAGAAGCTAAATGTCTCCATAATTTTTGCTGAGATATTAGAGTTACTGACATGAGCAATTTGGCTGGGATTAAAATTACAGAAGTTCTCCAGGAATAATTCATTTACTCACCTCTTTATTATTTGTAGATTAGCAGGTTGAAAGTTTGAAGAAAAAAGAGTCCCTAACAGCCCTTCCCAAAGATTTATATACAGTAACTAATAAACAAACATACAAATTACAATACCCACAAAGCTAAACCACATCCCACAATATCCTGCTTAAAGAAATAACCTGCAGTTATTTTGGAAATCTAAGAATGGAAAACAAACTTTATAGAGGATGTACTGAACAAAAAAATTAACCTTTTATGTGGCGTCACTACATCTGTTCTTCATTATTGGAGCCTGGATAGGCTGATGTCTTCCAGGACATTTTCGCCTCAAGGCTGCTTTGGGTGAGGCCAGTGAAATCTCTAGCTTGATTTTGGGTTTTTTTTTTTGGAGGCTCCAGACCATTCTACTATTTTTTGTACTCTTTTTCTTAATTACTTAATTACTTGTACCAATGGACACTGACACAGCATCTGTCCCAGTATTTGGTGTTATGACAGGAATCAGCCTGAAAACATTTTAGTTTTTGTCTCTAGATCAGTTGCAAAAAGCTGCAATGACACAATATTCTATCTACTATTTAGAAAGCATCCTGGAGTCGCCTTTTCTTTTTTTTATATTTATTTAGGAAAGGTCTGCCTCTTTAAGATAAAGTGATATGAGGATTGTGGCCTTGTGACGTGTTCGACTTTATTCTATAAACTAGTAAAATACTCAATGCTCTTCCAGAAAGAGAGAAGTAGTGTGTTAAAGAAGCAATGAAAAGAAAAGGAAACATTTTGAAAATAACGTAACTGATTGTCAATGTAATTGTTTTGTCACTGTTGTGAGTGATGAGTTGTTGTTGTATATATATATATATATATATATATATATATATATATATATATATATATATATATATATATATATATATATATTTACACACACACACATAAACATATATATATATACATATATATATACATATACACATATATACATACATACATATCTACATATACACACACATATACATACATACACACACATATATACACACAAATACATATATATATATATACATACATACACACACACATATATAAACATATATATATACATATACATACATATCTATAGTACATATATACACACACAGCTATTTCAGATCAGTGCAATACGCTGTTTGTTAAAACGGTTGACTCGCAC
This sequence comes from Polypterus senegalus, assembly GCF_016835505.1. NCBI lineage: Eukaryota > Metazoa > Chordata > Cladistia > Polypteriformes > Polypteridae > Polypterus > Polypterus senegalus. The sequence goes on along the minus strand of NC_053168.1, from coordinate 29,418,788 downwards.
GTACGCAATAACAAATCAAATCATTCAGTTGTCTTTGCTCATATGTCATTTTAGAGCTGACGCCTGGCATCTTTTTTGGCCACAAGTTTGCTTTCTGTTTGCTGTGAGGTTCTGTGTTGTGGAGATTCTCAGGATGGATTGCAGGTGCTCATTAGTGAGAATGACTCCTGTGTGCTGTTTTGTTAGTCTTTATCACTGAGAAGAGCTTCTACACAGATATGTGCTACCAAACATGCACAAGGTTCGAGCCGCATGTAGACGGACTTTTTGTTCTTCAAAGTCACCAAAGCGCCGTAAACTCAGTGCGCAATAACTCTAGTAAGCTAAAGTGTTCGCAAGGCAGCTGAAGCGCTGCATTATGGGATCTGTAGTTTATTGTGTTACCAGCGCTCATATATACCCGGCTTTAATAACAATAATACAGTATATAAAATGATCTCATGGGCCGGGTATAATTACACTGGCCGGATGTATGCGGCCCTTGAGTTTGACACATATGGACTAAATAGAACTTGAAAAGATATATTTTTCAAATGTGATCGCAATTCAGATAGAGTTGACGCACTACAGCCTGCATGCCCCAAAAGGCATCCCCCTCGCCTTTTTTTTTTACCCTTTTTTTAATGAATTTTAAAAGAGTTCCCTTTTCTAAAATAATTATAGCCCCACTGCGCGGGCCCACCGGCGCCATCTCCCCGGGGCGAGCCCAAACCCTCTACAATTTTTTTGACTACTTTTTTTTGATTTTTCCTTTTATCTTTTCCCTTACTCCTTCCCAAAGCTGAGTACAGAGAAAATATGGCAAGGGGAAAAAATAAAAAAGATTTGAATGCAATAAAAAGCTGACCCTTCTTCTAATGTACATGGTATTGTCCGTTGTGACCATTTCTTGAGTTTTTTTGGATAAAAAAGATTACACAAGGGGAAAGGGTTTTGGGGGGCACTGTAGGTCATGTCTGGGATTGTGGACTAGCTTTTGCTTTTGAAATCCTGTTAAAACACCTTCTCCTTTTGACACATTTTTGCTTTGATTGTGTTGCTCAATTTTGAAAATAAATTCTAAAACTTTAAAAACATATTTGTTATTTTTTGTGGGGCAGGTTTTTTATGGGTTTCATTTTTCCCCTTTTGTGATATTATAATTAAAATATATCTTTATTTTTTTTTTGGGAACAATCCCCGGCAAAACCACTATTGGGGTCTGATTTGAGAAGGATGTAGTGATTGAAAAGACAGCCAGGTTAATACCAAATAAAAAAAGTTGTGAAAGAAAAACAAAAACCCAAAAAATAAAAGTAAAAATTCAAAATTTATTTCAAACCAGAATTTCTTAAGTTTTAGGGTATTTGTTTATTAATCTCAGTTTTGGGAAATAATTTTCTTTTTGCGTTGATGATATAATTTGTGGTGCTTTCCCTTTTGCATCATGGGATTCTTAATGAACAGAATTGATCCATGGCCAAAACAGAATGATAGAAAAAGCTGAATCAAAATTATTTATTTTTATAAGTCGATCAAAAAACTTTGAGTATCTTTTAAATAAATAAATTTTTTACCCCAGCTAAATTTATTTTAATCGATGTCATTCTAAAGGAGGGTACATTTTTTGTTCAGAAAATTTTAATATTCTTACTTTCTTTTTTTCCCCCCTTTTTAAGTTTTTAACCCCCGACAGATCCAAAAATAAAAAAAAATTGAAAATTCAAAAAAAACAAAACAAACCTCTGTTTTTTGTTAGCGGGAAAAGAATTCCCCATTTTTAAAGGGGGTCACAAGTTTCAACTGACCCCTCTCAACAAAAAAAATGAAACGAATGAAGGGGAGGAACCAAAAGGGCGGAAAAAAAAATCAAATTAAAAAGTTTGAGCAAAAAATGAGAACAACATTTGTATACAGGTAAAAATCTCTTTATATATATATATATTTCTTTTTTGGGCTCCTGCGCCCAGAGGGACGGGGCAGTCATTCTGGAACCCCTACAGATTTTTTTTTTTCCCCAGCTGTCTAGATTTTTTTTTTGTCCACCCTGCCATTGGACCTTTCCTTATTCTATGTTTTAATGTTGACTTATTTTATTTTGTACGGGTTTTTTTTATTTTCTATTCTTCATTATGTATAGCACTTTACCCCGTTTGTATAAAAAGGGCTATAAAATAAATTTTTTGTTGGTTGCCCCCTAAAAACCAGTTCCCATGTAGCCAAACCCGGCAGTTCTGCTCCAAAACCCCCCTTTTCCCAAACCCCTTCCCCGCTGCCTGTGCCCCTTTTTAAAAACGGTCCCGCCCGCATCTATGATATATCAAATTGAAAAAGCAAAAATTGGGATTAGTGGCCCTTTAAAAAAAAATGTAAAGGGGGAAAAAAACCCGTTATCAACCCCGGGTTTGCAAAGAGGTTGAAACACTCCCTTTCAAAAAAAGTCAAAAAATTAGTAAAATTAAAACAAGAGAAGGCAAATCAAACAACAATAATTACAAAAAAGAAGCGGGAAAAAAGGGAAAATTCAATTGGTATACCAGTTTAAAAAGATAACGGGGGGCATTTTTAAAATGTTTATTGAATCGGGGCGGGCGATAGAGAGAGAAGAGAATTTCCCCGTTGAGAGCACTAAGAACCTTTGGCCCCATACCTTTGTGTGTAAAGAAAGTGACAAGGTAATTGTCGGAGGGTTTCTGAGGAATCAGTGGGGTTGTGGGATTTTAAATGTTAAAAAGCTTTTGTTTGTTTCTGTGGTTTAAAAAAGGAGCCAGTGAAGTTGAGAAAACTTTGGTATGTTCAGGGGATTTAGAAACAGTTTTTCCTGGCAAATTTTGAAAATTTAGCGATGGATGTTTTTTTGGGGATGATAAAATAGCATTAAAATTATATTGGGGTATGGGGGCTTTAAACCCAAAATTTTTTAGTACTGGCGAAAAGAAGGGGCCCAAGTCTAGAAAGTTTGGGATGGAAGGGAGTCGAGAAATGTTATATTGGGGGAAAATTTAAAAAAAATAAGAAGAATAATAAAAATTTAAATTTATTGTTTTTTCAAAAATTTAAAAGGAAAACCCCTCACCCCCGTGACACTCCTCATCACTAATTTCCAACTTCCTGTAGGCAAAATTTTGGGCCCTCATTCCTTACACTTCACAAAAGTTAAGCAGGTTTCTTTTCAAATTCCCGTGTGCCGGTCATAATGAACCCTACTTAGGGCAAAAACACCCAAAGCCTGCATGGTCGCCGGTGGATGGTTTTGCCCCCATCATCACACCCCCCCGAATTGACTGCCTGCCCATATAAGGCTGTCCGCACGAACAAGCGGGAAAAACAGTAAAAGGGGGGGTGTACTGGTACATTTTCATGCAGCGGGAGGAAAACAACGGGAGCTGCCAAAATACTGCGGTAAAATCCACAAGTTAATCACTTTGAAAAATACCGAGGCAAATCCACAACTTAATAGGGGTTCCTGTTAAACTTTTTAAGTTTCCCCAAAACCGATTTGGAAAGTGAACCCCGAAAATGAAACCTGTTATCTTTACACGGTTGACAAACAGGAATGTAACTTCAACACACCATCCTCAAAACGAACCTGATTGAAAAAATAATTATAATCAAATCCTTGGCAGAAAGTAAACGTCCAAAAATTCTTATAGACAATATTTCATTTTTTCAAAATGTTTCTTTTTTTTAAAACTTTTTTTTAACCCAACTACTTCTCCCTCGGCCGGGTATTTGCTGTTATTTTAATTCCATTATTATTGTAAAATGGATAAAATAATTGCATTAAATGTTTTTAAAAAATCTTTGTTTTAAATATATTTTAAAATTTTATTTTTTTTTCATCAAAAAAACCGGTTTGCAATCTACCTTATTATTTAAATGGCACTTTCACCATCAAATGGGCGGGCCTTTTGACTTATCAGTCGATGGGCAACAGGTGGGCTATTATATATTTTTTTTTGTGGCCTGCTGGAAGGTACTCGACCTTGGTTGGTTTTGCTCCTTGTTTTTTTCCGTTATACTCGATGTTTTCAACCTTTTTTTCTGAATTCCTTTCTCCTGTTTTCTGTTCCTATTTTTACATGCCATAGCAGGGTGTCCCAGTAAAAGTATTGTATTAAAACCGCAAACCTTTAAAAATCTGTCGTTATATCACTTTTATTTTTCCCAAGGCTTTAAAATTTTAGTATTTATATTTTAAGTCTTTATGTTGACTTTAAAAAAGCATCTGATAATGAACATGGAAGTTGGGCATCAGATTAAAGAGTAGTTCGGGGTGTTGTGTGTAGTGGATTAGAATTGGCTCAGACAAAAAAGCAGAGAGCAATGGTGTGGGGAAACCCTTATCAGAACCCCAGCTTTTTTTTTTCTTTTTTTCTTTCTTTTTTTAAAATCCCTGATTGAAAACGCTGAGTTTGGGGGCAAAACAAGTGAACATTAGTGACTGATTTAAAAAAAAATACCATTGTTCATTTTTTTGTTGTCCCCGGGAATCTGGCCATAAAAAACAACAAAAGAAATCAATGTATTCTATCTTTTGTATTTGAGGTGGCATGGTGGCCACCGTTTCACAGGGGAGCCCAAAAGGTTTCCCCATTCCCAGTTCTCCTGGCAGGTTTGCATTTCTCTTGGTGTCAATGTGGGTTTCCTTCAAGTGCTCTGGTTTTTTTCCAAAAACCAAAAACATACAGGTTAGGTGGGTTGGGAAAAAAAATTGGCCCCGCTGTCCCCTGAACGGGGAAAAGGGAAAATTTTTGAGGGTGGGAAGATAAATAGAGCTTTGGTCTTGCATATAAACCAAAGGTGGTCCTTAAGTTAATAACAGTTAAAAAAAAGAAAAAAAAGATTATGTTGCTTTAAACTCAGGTTTTTAAAATTAAAAAATATTTGATTCAAGGAAATTATTAAAGTATTGGTTTTTTAATTAGAAAAGAAAATAAATATGTATATATATGAAGTAAAAATATGTATTATATGTAAAACAGGTTTATGTTTCCAGGCATTCTAAAGAAAATGTCCTTTTATAAAAAAAAGAAATGCCTTATTTATATAATTTCCCCACATTGTATTTAAATACCTAACATTATCCCAAAGACTTGCCCCCTTTCCTTTTTCTTTCATAGAAATTCCCGGAAAAGTTTTTAAAAATTTAATAAATTTTTCTCTGACCCATTTTCGCATTCTATAGACTTCTTATCAAAAGACGGGGAATAAATTAACGACCCCAGGGGGTGCCCCACTAGTGTGTTTTTCTTGCCAGTCCCAAGCCGGATAAATAGGGGGGGTTACATCGGAAAAGGGGATCGGGGAAAATTTCCAAATCAATATACTGACAACAATTTTGGATGATCTGTGGCCCCTAATGGGAAAAAACTGAAAGAAGAAGAAGACAGACAGGTAATAAATCTTTTAAAAAATTTGATAATGGGGGTAAATGGTTTTTTTGAATTCAGCACCAAGTCATTGGGTAACATGTTTTTAGTATTTAAAATCAAAAATGAAACTTTCTCTTTGAGGATCTTTTTAAAAATTTTTTTTTTTTAAAATGGCAAAATTTAATTTAAAAAAAAATGCATTTAAGTCAAAGAAAAAAATGTTTTTTTTTTTTTCCAACCTTTCTGCCCTACTCTTGGTTTCTTTTCTTTCTTGAATTCTGTTTTGTTAAAGTAATTAACACTTCTGCCCGGTGCATTCTTCAGAGAAAATGACCTCAGATCTTATTTAGCATTTTATGATGTTTACGGGAATTATTGTAGTGTAAATTAATACAATTTTGTTATATATACAAAAAAGCATTCTGTAGACTTTAAATTGTCTATTGGGGGATTAAAATATGAATATATATTATGAGACAACGGTATACATCTTTTAGGTTGAAGTTAATAATATGGCTTTTGCTTAATTTTGTAAATATTGTAGTTTTAAGTGCTCAAAAAGGATAATTTAAAGATAAAATTAGGTAAAACTGAGAAAAGGAAACCACAACTCTCTTTAAAAGGGTTCTTTTAACAAAAACCACATTTTTTAAATTTAATTAAATAAAAAAATAAATACCATTCTAAATAATCTTTTTTCTTTAGTAAAGGTAATAAAAAAAATCTGTGTTTTTTTTCTGTTAGGTTTTTTTTTTGTATCTGTTCAAGTAAAAAAAAGTTGGGGAGGTTTATTTATTTTTTTTTATTTATTTTTTTTTTCTGTCTCGGGTAAGGTTGTGGAATTAAAAGAAAAACAAAACTGAAAAATTTTTTCATATCTCAGTAATTATGGTTAAGTGGATGGTAACTCTGTATTTCAACCCCTTGATATAATACAAAGACTGTCTTGTTTAAAGTGAAATTTTATCAGTTCGTTTTTGATCTTTTCCCTTCACAAAATCCCAAAACCAATTGCTCCTGTAAGGCACGTATTTGTCCTTGAGAGAACAAAGGATTTTGTGGGCCCCAGGTGCAAAACAAAATGTTTTTTTATCCAAGATAATAACTTGTGCACATAATTACATGTTGTGCTTTTTCCTGTCGTGTTTAATACTTGTAGAAAGGGGCCCCTACTTTTAGTTTACCTTCAGGACAACCCACTTTCTGTTTTTTAAAAAACGTTTATAGAAACGTTGGGAAATGCTAACAACAATGTAATGTAACTGATTACCTCAGTTTCTCCAGCAGCATCTGGGGGTCTGGTGAAGAAAGGTGAGAAAAAGGGTTTTTTCCCCCAACAGATTAAAAGGGGAGGCTTTTGGAAGATGTGGAAGTTTATCCCAATCTGGTGAAATGCAAAGTATTTGTTAGATGAGAAGCGGAAATAATGGAAGAACAATTTGTATGTTCACACTCGGGGACAGCCTGCACCCCTCACATCTATATATAAATTGTATGTCAGAACGCGAGTTAAAAACCCCCCTCCTTTTTCAGCATGAAAGGGGTATCGACAGTCCTTTTTTTTCCCTTTAGGCACTGGGAAGTAATAATTACCTCTGAATTTTAGCCACTATTTGAATTACTAACTGCAGTGGCCTGGCACCCCCGCCCCGGGTTTGTTCCTGCCCGCCCTGTGCTGGCTGGGGTTGACTCGACATCCCCACCAGTGTTGGATATAGTGGGTTGGGGAAAGCCCGCTGAATCACCAAATAACAAATTTTACTGACCGTGATTCTAAGGAATAATTTAACCTGGGGTTATGTTTTTGTTGATTTTTTCAGGCTAAATTCTCCATAATTTGTGCTGAGATAAGGTTACTGCAGACAATTTGGGTGGGGTTAAAATTAAAGGGCTCCAGAATAATTTTTACTCCCCCTTTATTATTTGTAAATTAGCAGGTTAAAAATTTGAAGAAAAGAGTCCCAACAGCCCCTTTCCCAAAGATTTTATACATAACTTTAAAAAACATACAAATTCAATACCCAAAAATAAACCCATACAATATCCCGCTTAAAGAAAAACCGCAGTTATTTTAAATCTAAGAAGGAAAAAAAACTTTTTAGAGGATGACTGGAAAAAAAAAATTAACCTTTTATTCGTCCTCATCTTTCTTCTTTTGGAGCCGGATAGGCTGATGTCTTCCCGGACATTTTTTTCTGGCTGTTGGGTGAGGCCAGTGAAATTTAAAAACTTGATTTTTTGGGTTTTTTTTTTTGGGGGCTAGACCATTCTACATTTCTTTGTACACTTTTTTTTTAATTCTTAATTATTTGTACCAATGGGCACTGAAAAGCATCTGTCCTTACAGTTTTGGTGTTATGACAGGGAAACAGCCTGAAAACATTTTAGTTTTTTTAGATCAGTTGCAAAAGCTGCAATGACACAATTTTATCTACTATTTAGAAAGCATCCTGGATAGCCTTTTTTTTTTATATTTATTTGGAAAGGTCTGCCTCTTTTAAAATAAAGTATTTTGAGGATTGTGGTTGTGACATTTTGGATTTTATTCTATAAACTTAGAAAATACCAGCCATGGATAGTGTGTTAAAGAAGCAATGAAAAGAAAAGGAAACATTTTGAAAAAAACGTAACCTGATTGTCCCAAAGTAATTGTTTTGTCACTGTTGTGAGTGATGAGTGTTGTTGTCATATATATATATATATATATATATATATATATATATATATATATATATATATATATATATATATATACACATATACATCTACACACATATATACACACAAATAAAATATATATATATACATACATACACACACACATATATAAAATATATACATATACATACATATCTACAGTACATATATAAAACACAGCTATTTCATATCAGTGCAATAACATTTTAAAACGTTGACTCCGCTCTTACGTGCAATAACAAATCAAATCATTCAGTTGTCTTTGCTCATATGTCATTTTAGAGCTGGGCCTGGCATCTTTTTTTGGGCCCCAAGTTGTTTCTGTTTGCTGTGAGGTTCTGTGTTGTGGAGATTCTCAGGATGGATTGCAGGTGCTCATTAGTGGCTGACTCCTGTGTGCTGTTTTTTTAGTCTTTATCACTGAGAAGAGCTTCTCACACAGATATGTGCTACCAAACATGCACAAGGTTAGAACCGCATGGCGGACTTTTGTTCTTCAAAGTCACCAAAGCGTGCAAACTCAGTCAATAACTCTAGTAGCTAGAGGGGGTTTTCAAGGCAGCTGAGCGCTGCATTATGGGATCTGTAGTTTATTGTGTTACCAGCGCTTCATACCGCTTTAAACAATAATACAGATATATAAAATGATCTCGGGCGGGGATAATTACCGGGCGGATGTGCTTTCCCCTTGAGTTTGAACAATGGATAATAGAACTTGAAAA
>NC_053168.1:29377917-29409515 GCF_016835505.1 Polypterus senegalus | reverse complement strand
GGGATGGTCTACAGGCAAGGGAGAAAAAGAGTCAGTGCACTCTGCCACACCCCGGCATGCCTCTGAACTGCCTTCACTCAAGCCCTTTAGCTGCCTCCCATGAGCACGTGTGTGACAATATACTGCTCACAAAAATTAAAGGAGCACTTTAAAGAAACACATTAGACACATCAGATCTCAATATGAAGTTGGATATCTATACAAATAACGACAGGGCAATGTCTTAGGAACAAAAGGATGCCAAGTCTTTTAATGGAAATAAAAGTTTTCTGCCTACAGAGGGCTCAATTGTGTAGACACCCTAAAATCAGAGTGAAATGAAGATGTGGCAGGCTAGTCCATTTTTTCAAAAACTTAATTTCTGCTACTCAAAATGCTTTTCAGTATCTTGTGTGGCCCCCACGAGCTTGTATGCATGCTTGACAACGTCGGGGCATGCTCCTAATAAGACGACGGATGGTGTCTTGTGGCATTTCCTCCCAGATCTGTATGAGGGCATCCCTGAGCTGTTGTACAGTCTGAGGAGCAACCTGGCGGCGCCTAATGGACTGAAACATAATGTCCCACAGATGTTCTATTGGGTTTAAGTCAGGGGATCGTGAAGGCCATTCAATTGTTTCAATTCCTTCATCCTCCAGGTACTGCCTGCATACTCTTGCCACATAAGGCCGGGCATTGTCATGCATTAGGAGGAAACCAGGACCTACTGCACCAGCGTAGGGTCTGACAATGGGTTCAAGGATTTCATCTCGATACCTTATGGCAGTCAGAGCACCATTTCCTACGCAGTAGATGTCTGTGCGTCCCTCCATGGATATGCCTCCCCAGACCATCACTGACCCACCACCAAACCTGTCATGTTGAACGACGTTGCAGGCAGCATATCGTTCTCCTTGTCTTCTCCAGACTCTTTCCGTCTATCACAGCTGCTCAGGGTGAACCTGCTCTCGTCTGTAAAAGTACAGGGCCAGTGGCAGACTTGCCAATTCTGGTGTTCTTGAGCAAATGCCAGTCGAGCTCCACGGTGCTGGGCAGTGAGCACAGGGCCCACTACAGGACGTCGGGCCCTCAGGCCATCTTCATGAAGTCTGTTCCTGATTGTTTGGGTAGAGACATTCACACCAGTGGCCCTCTGGAGGTCATTCTGTAGGGCACGAGCTGTGCTCAGCCTGTTCCGCCTTGCACAAAGGAGCAGGTATCGGTCCTGCTGATGGGTTGAGGACCTTCTACGGCCCTGTCCAGCTCTCCGAGAATAACAGCCAGTCTCCTGAAATCTCCTCCATGTTCTGGAGATTGTGCTGGGAGACACATTAAACCTTCTTGCTGCAGCACGTGTGGATGTGCCATCCTGGAGAAGTTGGACAACCTGTGCAACTTCTGTAGGGTTAAGGAATCGCCTCATACTGCCAGTAGAGATAATTACTCAAGCCAAAACTAGCACGAGTGGAAAACCAGCCAAAAAAGATCAAGAGGGAGAAACTTGAAATGACCTCCACATGTAAAACCAGTCCTGTTTTGAGGGTTTTCTAATTGTTGCCACTTTAGTGCACCTGTCGTTAAGTCCATGAACACCAATACAGCTGAAAGTGATTAACAATGACCTCAGCTGCTTAACCAACCAGAAAATTATCAGAGAGGTTTAATTGATTTCATGCCAGGCCCAATAAAAAAAGTGTTCCTTTAATTTTTGTGAGCAGTATATATATATTGTGGAGCCGACCCGGACACAGATAGGCGGACATGTTGTTTGTCACCACCACACGTATTTATTTACAATATTTATTTACAATTTACCATCACTAAGACTCAGTCCGTGCACAATCCAACCCCAACACACACAGTCCTGGCCTCACAATGCCATTCTTCGGGTCGCCTCCACACTCTCTCACATGCCTCGTCCGTCATCCACCCGACTCCAGCCCTGAATGAAGGGAGACGGCCCCTTTTATCCATGCCCCGGATGAGCTCCAGGTGTTTCCGACACTCCCCTGTTGGCCACGCCCCAGCGTGGCGGAAGTGCCGGCTGTTCTCCCGGCAGCTCTCCAGGTGTCCTTTTAATTCTTTCCCCCAGCACTTCCTGGTGTGGTGGAAGTGCTGAGGTAACAGGGTGACCACGGGCCCCTACAGGGTGGGGCTTCCATGCCCTCAACCCGTGGCCCCCAAAGCAACCAGGATGGCGGTCCCCACGTGATTCAGGGTGGGCGCAGACCCACATCCGGTCCCTCACGACGTCCCGGCCGGGTCGTTGCCCCTGGCATCCCTGACAGTATATACTGTATATATATATATACAGTATATATATATATATATATTTTTTTTTTATATAATCAGGCTTTGACTTTATATATTCAGGAATGACTTTATATATTCTGACACTGACTTTATATATTCCAACGCTAACTTTATATATTCAAGTTTTGACTTTATATATTCAGGAATGACTTGATATATTCCGAAAATTATTGTAATTGCCTGTTTGGCACCCCATAATATGTATATATATATACATATATATATTGTGAACTTGACTCAGACACAGACAGGCGGACATGTTGTTACTCACCACCACACGTTTTATTTACAATATTTACAAATAAATAAATGGCCAATCAGACCCAGTTCCGTGCATAAAATACCCCAACACTCAGTCCTGGACACTCTAATGCCTTTCTTCGGGCCGCCTCCACTCTCCTCTCTTGCCTTGTCCTCTTCCACCCGACTCTAGCCCTGAATGAAGGGAGACGGCCCCTTTTATTTTCTCCCGGATGAGCTCCAGGTGGTTCCCGGCATTCCCTCGTTGGCCACGCCCCAGCGTGGTGGAAGTGCTGGCTGTTCTCCCGGCAGCTCTCCGGGTGTCCTTCCTAATCTTCCCCCCAGCACTTCCTGGTGTGGCGGAAGTGCTGAGGGAACAGGTCCCCAAGGCATTGGAGCGCCTCCTGGTGGGCCCCTACAGGGTGGGGCTTTGATGCCCTCAACCCGTGGCCTCCAGAGCAACCAGGCGGACCCCACGTGATCCAGGGTGGGCACAGACCCACATCCGGTCCCTCACGGCGTCCCGGCCGGGTCGTTGCCCCTGGCATCCCTGACAATATATATATATATATATATATATCTATACTAATAAAAGGCAAAGCCCTCACTCACTCACTCACTCACTGACTCACTCACTCACTCACTGACTCATCACTAATTCTCCAACTTCCCGTGTGGGTGGAAGGCTGAAATTTGGCAGGTTGATTCCTTACAGCTTCCTTACAAAAGTTGGGCAGATTTTATATCGAAATTCTACGCGTAATGGTCATAACTGGAAGCAGTTTTTCTCCATTTACTGTAATGGAGATGAGCTTCAACGCCCGGGGCGGAGTTTCGTGTGACATCATCACGCCTCCCACGTAATCACGCAGTACATAGAAAACCAGGAAGACCTCAAAAATGCGCTCAAGAAAACATGCATTATATAATTGAGAAGGCAGCGAAACAATAAGAAGCGAGTTCTGCTACTGAAACAAAGCACGATGTAAACCTACACTTTAAATTAAGTTCATAGACAGGCTGCCGCTGGCGTTTGTAATTTAGTGCCTGCCCATAGAAGGCCGTCCGTCAGCGGCAATTCAATAGCAAACTGCCACGGGTAAATATTCACGGGTGAAGGACTGTGCTTATGGAGAGGAAGATGAGATGGTCAGGGTGGTGTTTGACACAAACTCAGCGAAACTGCGAGAGAAAGTTTTAAGTGCCAGGAGTAAGGTAACATTAAATAAAGCTATGGACATAGCACGAGATGGCACCAGCACAGCTGGGAACCTTCGATGCAAGTACACCGAGTGGCTCACGTGAACTGATGCAGTGCACAGATAAAAAGCAACAGTTCCAAAGAGCGCTGAACAAAAACCGAATTACACAGTTGAAAAGGCAGCAAAAATATGAAGCGTCTGATAAGCATATTCATAAATGCAGCTACTGTGGAAACAAAGCACACGGTGGAAAAGTCAATGTCCCGCTAAAGGAAGACAGTGTAAAAACCCGTGCATGCAGTGTGTCAGGTCTCAGATAAAGAAGAAGACGAGCTGTTTATTGATGCAGTAAGAAACGAATCGATGAATGAAACCTGTTATCTTTACAACGATTGACAAACACGGAATGTAACTTGAACACAACACATCGTACAAATACGAACCTGATTGAAAGAAATAATGATAATCAAATCCTTGATGACAGCAACATTCAATAACACTCACAAAACAATTACTGTATATTGACAATCATGTTACGTTATTTTTAAAATGTTCCCTTTTCTTTTTCATAACTTCTACTTCTCCACTGCGATACGCGGGTATATATTTAAATGTATATATATACCCCTATCTACAGTACATACTCTCGCATAGACTGGCGCCTCCCTGGCGCCTCATTCTTGGTAGCGAGAACCAATCGGATCGCTCTCCGCTACCAAGATTCTACCAAGAATTGAAAGCACGGGCCAATCGCGGCCCGTATCGGCTACCAAGAATTGACCAATCGCGCCGCTTCGCTACCAAGAATTGGCCAATGACGGCTCGCTCTGCTACCAAGAATTGACGAATCACGACTACCAAAACTCGGAGAGGGCGGGCCAACCTCTTGTCAGTTAATGTATTCTGCAAAAGCTTCGAGTCGGCACACAGAGACGCTTCGCGATTTGCGTTGCTTTTTGAACTGTCTAAAAATGTTACTCACTAGTGTCGGTTTGTGCAGATATATTTACGTTCACCTACACATGTTCTGAATGATTTTTTTAAACATTCTTGGTTAAGTTTATTACATTTACTAAATATTTGTGCAACACGTGTAAAGACAGATATAATAATGTATAAATACAGTATAATAAACATTGAATTGTATAATCATAGTTTCATTTTACAGAGTGAGCTTTAAAAATACTAATATGAAGTGCTCATTAATTATAAAAATACAAATCATAGAGAAAATCAACTATGTGTACATATTTCCTACAAAAGACCCTTGGGAAGTCTTTCTGGTATATAAATATATATGTATATATATGTACCTGTAAAAACAAAAGATTGGTATGCTTTTTTTTTAATACTTAACACTAAATTATTCTTATAAAGCAGACCTACACCTTTAATACTCAGATGATTCTACTCATGCTGTGTAGAATTGCATATATATTATAGATATACATGCTGTAAAATAGCATGCATATTATAGATATATATAGTTAATTATATATATATATATATATATATATATATATACACATATATATTATATATATAGTTAATTATATATCATGCCATAGAATAGCATACATATTATAGATATATATATATAGTTAATTATATATATATATATATATATATATATATATATACACTCAGCAAAAAGAAACGTCCCTTTTTCAGGACTGTGTATTTCAACAATAATGTTTTAAAAATCCAAATAACTTTACAGATCTTCATTGTAAAGGGTTTAAACAATGTTTTCCATGCATGTTCAATTAACCATAATCAATTAATTAACATGCACCTGTGGAATGGTCGTTAAGACCTTAACAGCTTACAGAAAGTAGACATTTAAGGTCACAGTTCTAAAAACGCAGGACACTAAAGAGACTTGTCTACTGACTGTGAAAAACACCCAAAGAAAGATGCCATGGGTCCCTGCTCATCTGCGTGAACGTGCGTTAGGCATGCTGTAGGGAGGCATGAGGACTGCTGATGTGGCTAGGGCAATAAATTGCCATGTCCGCACTGTGAGACGCCTAAGACAGCGCTACAGGGAGACAGGAAGGACAGCTGATCATCCTCGCAGTGGAAGAGCCCGGATCTCAATCCCATTGAGCACGCCTGGGACCTGTTGGATCGCAGGGGTGAGCGCTAGGGCCATTCCCCCCAGAAATGTCCAAGGAACTTGCAGGTGCCTTGGTGGAAGAGTGGGGTAACATCTCACAAGAACTGACAAATCTGGTCCAGTCCATGAGGAGGAGATGCACTGCAGTACTTCAAGCAGCTGGTGGCCACACGACTGGTACTTTTGATTTTGAGCCTCCCTTCATTCAGGGACACATTGTGAAACATTTTTAGTTTATGTCTTATGGTGTTGACTCTTTTAGTGTTCATACAAATATTTACATATTAAGTTTACTGAAAGTAAAAACAGTTAAAAGTCAGAGGACGTTTCTTTTTTTGCTGAGTGTATATCTATCTATCTATCTATCTATCTATCTATCTATCTATCTATCTATCTATCTATAGATATAGATATATATCTATATATATATATATATATATATATATATATATATATATATATAGATATATATATATAGATATATATAGATATATATAGATAATTATGCTTGTTTACTAGAACACATATAGCTATTTTGCACTAAGTATATAAACATTTCCCTTTGCAATATTTCCAAATATTTATTTTTACCTACTTCAAGAATGTCAGTTTGTGCAGATATAATTACATTTACCTGCACATTTTTGAATGATTTTTAAACATTCTTGGTTAAGTTTATTACATTTATTAAATATTTATGCAACAAGTGTAAAGACATGTATAATAATCTATAAATATAATAAACATTGAATTGTATAATCAGTTCAATTTTACATAGTGAGCTTTAAAAATAATATGAAGTGCTCTATAATTATAAAAATACAAATCATAGAAAGTGAAAAGCTTTTTTTCTTGACTTTATCTTTGCCAATTTAAAAACTTTAAACTGAATTGTTTGGGGAGTTCATTTTATCTGAAAATGATAAATCAACTATGTGTACATATTTCCTACAAAAGACTCTTGGAAAGTCTTTCTGGTATATAAAGACCAATGAATTACTGCAGTAAAAATATATATATACTGTGTATATATGTACCTGTAAAACAAGAGACCGGTATGCTTTTTTTTTAATACTTAACACTAATTTCACAAATCGTTCATATCAAGGCCAATATAGAATAATAATAATACTCTATATTAACATTGATGTTATAAATTATGCTTATAAAGTAGACCTACACCTTTAATACTCAGACAATGCTATATATATAATGCTATATATATATATAAGTGCTGTTTACTGTTTACTTTGCAATATTTCCAAATGTTTAATTTTACCTACTTCAAATTAATTGTCAGCATCAACTAGAATATATTACTTCCCAAATGTTATAAATATATACAAACACAAAGCTGTGCACTATTATTTATTAAATTTTATTGTGCTTTCATTTTTATTTTATCCTTCTCGATTATCTGTGCAGCCGTCTCAGACGATAGTAAAGGCACTTTATAAGGAAGTGAAATGCATTATTATTTGTTATAATTATGATTCAATAAAACGGGCAGGCAGTTTGTTTAAGTGTGATTTTTAACTTTGCTTGTTGTCTGTGTGTTCCTTGACAAATCATACACTAAACAGTTTTCGTTTAATCAAAAAAGAAAAATAAACAAACTACAACTGCAATGTAGGATTCAAAGCACCGTTCGTTGAAGAGAAAGTTTTTTTTTTCCATTCGGCAATGTGCCTTGAGCGGGATTCGAACTGGCATCCCTGCAGTAATTTTTGGTAGGTCGTCTCTCAAGAATTGCAGCCGTACCTCGACTCATGCTCGATATCCTAGCCACATACTGTGGCTCAATTGTAAAGTCTTCGCCTCTAATGTCGAGGTTCGATTCCCGAGAGGGGATGCACCGAGCATGTACGCGCGATACTGATTCATTTTACCTTCGCATCTCCTTGGTTTGGGACGTATGAAAAAATATTCGGTTAACGCAGAATCATGTTACGTTATTTTTAAAATGTTTCCCTTTATTAGCACAAGCACAGCTGAGAAGCTTCGATGCATGTACTCCATAACGCTGCTAAAAATAACGCATTTAATCACACTTTCAATTCCAAGCAAACGGGAACTTTTGTCAATGCATAATTTCCTGGTACATCCTTTACACTGATGCACACATCACAGCTACAAAAATGTTAGAGTCGGAATAAAGCGCGTTCCTACGACTGATCATTTCGACTACCCGAGCGAAGCCTTGATAAAAGCATGGTTTTGTGCACACTGAAAAGCAAGCAAAATTAGATGCATTACAGAAAGCGGACTTTGTGGCTCTTACTGGGGATCATTGGACTTCCGTGACCGTTAGTAATTCTAATTACATCTAATTACAAAATGTTCAATGATCTCACTGTTTTAGCCTAATGTACAAAATAATTTTGGCTAAGGTTACTCAGAGTTTAAAGATTAAGCTGGTCAAATTACCTTTTATGTTTCTGACTTATTTTTTTCAGAAGAAAAACTGCACTTTATGTTGAAATTTTGGTTATTATTATTTAAAGACAATACTATTCTGAAAATCTACTTAAAGTACTTAAACTACCACTTTATTTTTAAGTCTGCCCAATTTTAACCAGGGATGATATTTTTGTTTCTGTTTTAATTCAAATGCAGTTTAAAGGCTTTTTTTTCAGAAATTAAAACAGCTTCAGTTTACAATATTCATGTACATGTCTATTATTTGATTCTGTCGCCCACTAAAACACTTTTTAAATTAAAAAAAACCATTTGCATTTGGGGCAAATTTACGTGTGATTACATACGATTAATCAAGATTAATTCTTACACAGCCTCTAATTAATTGGATTAATTTTTTTAATCGAGTCCCACCCCTAATATATATATATATATATATGTGGATATATATATGTAGATTTGTATATATAAATGTGTATATACAGTATATATGTAGATATGTATATGTGTATATACAGTATGTATATATATATGTATGTGTGTATATGTATATATATATATACACATATATATATTATATATATATGCCAGCAACACTCATGACAATGACAAAACAATTACATTGTCAATCATGTTACGCTATTATTAAAATGTTTCCTTTTCTTTTTACTTCTCCGCTGCCAATCGCAGGTATTTTGCTATATATATATATACAGATATATATAAATAGATAGATATGACAACAACACTCAATATCAATGACAAAACAATTACATTAACAATCATCTTACGTTATTTTTAAAATGTTTGCTTTTCATTTTCATAACTTCTTTAACACACTACTTCTCCGCTGCGAAGCGCGGGTATTTTGCTATATATATGTATATAGATAGATAGAGATATGTATATAGATAGATATGAGAACAACATAGATAGATAGATATGAGAACAACACTCATATCAATGACAAAACAATTACATTAACAATCATGTTACGTTATTTTTAAAATTTTTCCTTTTCTTTTTCGTACCTTCTTTAAAACACTACTTCTCAGCCAAGAAGCTGGTATTCTGCTAGTATATATATATATATATATATATATATATATATTGTGAACTTGAACCCGGACACTGGCAGACAGACATCATTGTTTCACCACACACTTGTTTATTTACACTATATACAGGCTGTTCCGCACTCAACTCCCCAGTGCCTCTTGCACCGATTCCCCAAGTCCAGGCCTTACAATGCCTCTCTCTCTTCTCAGGCCTTACAATGCCTCTCTCTCTTCTTCTGGCCGCCTCCAGTCCTCCCGCTAGCTCCGTCCTCTTCCACCCGACTTCCGCTCTAGACTGAAGGGAGGCGGCCCCTTATATAGTGCTCCCGGATGAGCACCAAGTGTTCCGCATTCCTTCTTGGCCACGCCCCAGCGTGGCGGAAGTGCCGGCTGTCCTCCCGCAGCTCTCCGGCGCCACAATAAGTCTTCCCCCCAGCACTTCCTGGTGTGGCGGAAGTGCTGGGTTCCAGGGTTCCTCAGGCCCCAGGGCGCCGCCTGGCGATGGCCACGGGCCCCTACAGGGTTTGGCTTCTAAGCCCTCTACCCGTGGATCGCCCCCTTGCGGTCTGGAGGAGGCACAAGCCCTCCTCTGGTCTTCCTGGGCGTCCCGGCCGGGCTCCATCCCCGGCCAGGTACCACACGGGATAAACTGGCATCGGAGCTCCGCCTGGCGGTGACCTCGGATCCTTACAGAGTTGGGCTTCTAAGCCCTGTACCCGAGGCCCCCAACCTAACCAGGACGGATGCCCCCTCGCGGTCTGGAGGAGGCACAAGCCCTCCTCTCGTCCTCCTGGAGGCCGGCCGGGGACCACAATATATATATATATATATATATATATATATATATATATATATATGTATATGGGAATGGATTGTTACATTTTAAACCAAGTTAAATACATATATCTCTTTTTGTACCATACTCCTCTCTTGTAATTATTTTCCGCCATTTCAATTCTAAGTTAAGAAACGCATTCCAGGGAAGAAAGGTTGCCCCCTGCTGGATACAGCACCTAACACTTTGCAAAGATAGCAACCAATATCATCTCAGGGCTTACAGACATGTCCGACTCTGACAGTTGGGTCTCAAGCACTGGAGACTGAGTGAGGACTTAAAGCAGGTGTTTAAAATCCTCAAAGGCATTGATAACGTAGATTCAACGAACTTCTTTCAACTTAACCATGAATCAAGTACTAGAGGACATCAGTGGAAATTGAGGGGAATTGCATTGAGGACTAAATCCAGGAAGCACTTCCTTATACAAAGGGTTGTGGAAAATGTGTAACTACTAAGGCCTGTATGTGAAGCAGGAACCTTGACAGCCTTTAAGAAGAATCTTGATGAGATATCAGAGCAGCTTAGCTGTTAGCTGAACAAATGAGCTTGATGGACTGAAAGTCTTATCTTGCATGTCAAATTTCTAATGTTCTTGTATTAGTGTATATTGACATTTATATCCATTAAGTTCATTGCCTTTTAAACACATTTCCAACTAGGATGCATGCAGTCTTTGTGGGTTTTTTTTTGTGTTTCAGTTATTTTATTTTCTATGTTGTACTGCTTTGTACACTTTCTTTGTAGGCAGCTTACAACATTTAAAAATGTAGAAATTCATTCATTTATTGTGCTGAACCTACAAAACAAAAAAAAAGTGTTTTCCATCATTGTCATGGTTGTAAGACAAATAATCGTAATCCAGTTATACCTGTTGACCTGGGGCTATTATTCTGTAATATACACTTTCAGTATCTTCATTGGAACACAGAGATCTGACAGCATCTGCCATTGGTTAATAAATACAATTTGAAAGAGTAGATCAGCTAATGTCGAAATTATAGTTCTTATAGTTCTAATTTTAATTATTCTTTCAAAACATGTCACTACTGTAACTGAGAACGGGGATGAGGATGTTCAAGAAAATGTATGTTGCACTCATGGAGAGGAATTTTCTTTGAATGTGTAAGAACATAAAGTGTGTGTTATTTGAGTCATACAAGCAAATTATAAGAGCTTTAAACAATGGGCGTGGAGATCCATTTTCAGGTCGAGAAGTGCAACAAATAATCCAAGAACCAGTTTGAGATGGGCGTTGGGTGAGAGACTAGACAATCCTGATTGATTGAGGCGGCCAGAAGGAAGGCATTGGAGACTGTGAGGCCTGGACTTTGGGGGATCGGTGCTGGAGGCACTGGGTTGTGCACTGGACTAAATTATAAATATTTTATATAATAAACGTGTGTGTTGGGTGACATAACGACGTCCGTCTGTCTGTGTCCGGGTCCCGTTCCACAAGACATATTTGCTCCATGGAATAAAGGCCAACAAAACAGTGCGCCTCATCGAAGTTCCCGAAAGGAAGATCAGGCAATATTAAAATAAAGTAAATAAGTAAGCTTTCCTTAGTATAATAACTTATTATGAAAATGTTTATAATAACCTGTAACATTATGTGCTTAGTCATTTCTCACTTTACCACCTTATATTAAGTGTAACTACTTATCTAAAAAAATACTGCTTTTATTGCTACGTGAAACTGTCTTTGTAATTGGGTGCTGCAATCCTGTTTTTAGCTAATGGGGGCCAACTCCATTGGCCCTGCAGTGTCCTGAGTTTACACTTCAGTGTGTACGTGCGTGTTTAACCTGAATGTTTCAGTTTAGTGATGGCCCTTGAAGGTTTGGAGCCCCTTATTCTCAGCATTAAAATCAGGAACACTTTTTTTAATGACAAATTTCAGTTCAATCTTTTCTCAAAGCTATGCAGCACAAGCCAGAAAAATCTGCTTCCCTAAAGGTAGCCACAGTAATTAGAAAAACAATCAGGAATACATTGCACTCAAAACATTAAGCTCATCACAATGGGGCTGAGCAGCATCTTCATCTTCACTAACTGCTGAAGTGGACTGCCTGGTGGTGCTAAATTTTAAAAATCCATCATGGACACCTTAGGTGTGCTTCTTCCACTTTGTGGAAAAGAAACTGGCAGTATGATGCCACTGTTTCAAAGAACCACAGTTCTGGTACAGAAAGAACAAGTACTGAGAAAATCATTGTTTTTTCAATTTATTTTCAGCCTTGAGATGTACAGCAAACACCTGGCCGCACCTTACTTAGAACTGCTACTTGACACCTCAGGAGTCTTGAGTTCGTGTCATGCAATGTGTGGAGTCTGTGTATTCCTTCCATGCTATTGTGACTTGTCCTTTTTCACCTCAAAACTATTGGGCAAACTTCCATTGTGGTGTTGCTGATTCAATTTAGGAAGTTCATAGCCAATGTATTTGCCTGAGCAGCAAGTGGTTGTGAGGCAATCAATTTATGTAACATTACAAGGTAAATGTCTGGACTTTGTGCAGATAATAACAATGTCTCAGTGTATTGTAATGATCTGATGCCAACTAAGACAGACCAGGCACCAAGCATCCCATTGTTTGATTGATTTTTGTGACCCAGATGGTCCATGAACTTCCATGTCTCACTAATCATTAGCAAAGGGGATCAGATATCATTAGTTACATAACTTAATATTTATGTTAGAAAAGTCTGCACACATAAAGAAAAAATCAGGTATAGCCCCTCCATAGTTTTTGTGCTAAAAATGCCTGTGACTTTACTAGGTGAAAAAATGAAGTGCAGCATGTTGTGTACTGTCTGACTCTCTAAGTAATATAACAGTTTCATTAAAAACTCCACATTGAGTCTGAGAGATTATATGCGTCTAAAACTAATTCCATTCTTTTTATTATGATATTGTGCTTATATAATAAATAAACAAATAGCAAAATACAGTATATAATAAAAAAGTGCAATGTTTAAAATTTTTAATTTGGGCAAACATTGTCCCGGTCCTAGCAGATACATTCTATTTCATTTGAGACAGCCTTTTTTTAAAGCTATACTTTTATAAGCTTGCTATAGACAGACTTACCCGAATACGTTATAAAGCAAGGTAGAAGGAATAGCGTGAGGCAAGTCCTCATTTTGTCTTCAGATCACTCAATCCAAGAATGAAAATGAGGAATGTTACTTACAGAGCCTCATTAAAATAGTGTACTCTCATGATGATTCCCTCTTACTATAATACAACTGGGATTACATGACATGATTAAGTAAACACTTTCATGCCACATACTGTAACCTTGAGACTGACATTGTGTCATTTTGCATGGAAAGAAACTTTATACTGAGAGATGAATAAAACCCTCTTTTTAAGGTCTGTATTTCTGTGATTAGAATATTTAATTTTAAACAAAATCCCTGCCACACTTTGAGATATATAAAATTTCATGAGCTAATTTTGGTTTTGTTTCTTCAAGAGTTTCATTTCCCCCATTGGTTTCATTTCTCCAAAGTAGGCTGGCACTTTCTACTCCTTTGTGTTTTGTGCTTTGTGTACTCCTGTCCATTTTCCTGTGAAACGAAACTTAACACTTCACAAGCAAATTTCATGTCTGTAAATGTTTCAAAAGAAAACACAGGTGAAGAGAAAAACATGCAGAATATCCTCCTCATACATCATCTGAAGCTATTTAGTCTGTAAGAAAGACACACAGTGAGCTGGGTCCTATCCTGCAGCATCGAGCACAAGGTATGCTATATATGGGACTCCATTCAATCTGAGGCCAAGTATCTCAGTAGTAATTCATAACATATAATTTCATTTAGTTTTACATTTGCTTTATAAAAAAACATTCCTCCACAGTAGAGTTGTGTGGCATCCTCTTCATGATTCACTCAAGAAATGGGGAGCTCTCCCTTAGTGTTCCTGAACCTAGAAATTATGCCAAGGAGACAAAAATGTGTGAAAAGCTGTCTTTTCTTAAATTAAAAAACATATGAAAGTGAGGGATTATACATAGGCAGTAACCTAACGTCAGAGAAGAGAAAATGATTATACCCATGGCTTTAATATGTGTAGCTAAAAGGAGGTCCCTGCCTAGCAGATGGGGCAGTGTTTCCACCTGCCCAGCACTATAACGCAGTATACATTTATTTGGTTGACAGACGCTTCCATCTGAAGCAACTGGCAAAACAGGGTCATCATGGAGGAAACAAGTGGATAGGACTGGCGAGCTTTGTTGGGCTGAATGGCCTGTTCTCGTCTAGATTGTTCTAATTCTAATTCTAATTCTAATCATAATCGAATTAAAGGAAGAACATTACAATTAAAGCTCAGATGTGTGATCCAGACTTTGAAATTCAATCAGAATTTATCCACTTTACTGACTAGGAGAGGGTTGCATCATCTTGTTGATGCTTAATTTTAAACTCGGCAACAAAATAATTAACTCTGTTGTGAACACCCTAAAGACAAATCACTCTGAATACTTGGGTCTAAAACCAGGCAACTGTGGATCTAAAGGTGTGTCCCTGTTTTGAAGACAGCAAACTGGACCTGCTGCATTCAAATGTTGATGCCTTTAAATGTAAACCTGTTGTACATCTGGACAGGTCTCACCATCTTATTGAAACCTTCAAGCCTGCTATTGACAGAAGCAGCTCTTCATTATTAAAGCCAGATGCTATTATGTCTGTTTTTTGTTTGGGTCATTGTTGCGTTATTATAACATAATATATTGTGATGTATGGCATGCATGGGTGGGTGGGTGTTCTGGCTGAGAGTGGGCAAGATTCTTTACCTGGACGGGTGGCCAGTCCTTCAAAGGCACAAGAAACATGGCAAATATTGTCCTGCCTCAGCCAGGAGACAGGCAGAAGATCCCAGTGCAGTAGTGTGTGCAATGGCATCCTGGCAGGGTTGGACTGAGGAGCAAATACATGGCCGGGAGGACAGTGTGGTGGAACAAAAAGGGTAGAAAACTTGGAAGGGCTATACTGTATGCTTATCCAACATGCTAGGTGGCAAACTCCCTGGGTGATGTTAACTGTTCAGACACCCACAAGGAACACTGAGAAATGTAGTCGGGTTCAGTGGACGCCACCAGGGGAAACCTTACTTACATCCCTATTTTGTGGGACCAGGAAGTAATTCCATCAGGCTATGCTCCAGCACTAGAAGTACTCCTGGGTCCAAGATAAAAAAGGCCTCTTGACCTCATTCAGGTGAGTTGGAGTTACGCAGAAGAAGGACAAAGTTTACCTGGAGCAGTGGAAGAAGAGAGAATTGTATTTTAGTTGTATTTTTCAATGCCTTTTTGTATATTGAACACTAGCGGGCATTGAATCACCTCAAACACGTTTTAAACACAAATCCTTAAAGAAACTTAGCACCTCCTATTTCCCCCATCTTTCCAAGCCTCTTGCTATTTAAATATTTGTTCCCAATATAGCTCCGGGCTAAATAATCAACAGACTAGTGGCACAGCATCCCACTGTAGCTCCAGAAGGGGGTTAATGCTAAGGTCATTGTGATACCCACATATGGGGCATGGAATACCCTCCTATGGTGGTTACTTGTACTCCTGAACCCCTGAGACACAAGTTGTATTAAAAGACAGCTCTGGTAGCCTCCAGGTAGACTCTCCTACACACAATGCATACATTATTGGGCCACCTTTCTCCCCACTTATCCAAACTGAAGAAAGTCAGTCAGTATGCCCATTAAATAATTATTTCTGGGACAATATTTCCAGAAGAAGGATGCATTACCTCCTTCAAGTGCCTCCACTGGCATGACGCATCACGTTCCTGATAATTTAGGTTTCTGTCTGTTTAGTAGGATGATATCCATCCCTGCCCCTTCCTTGTATAGTACCATACTGTTAAAAGCTGCCCTGTCCCCATGTGTACCTTATACAGAATTAAAGGAGACATGCAAAAGATGAATAATAAATTTCTGAGAATATATGTTTCTGAGGAAATGGTGTGTATTCTCTTTATTCTCATTTCTCAAAGACTTAGATGTGTGAAGTTTACCAATAATTAAATGTATGTAGAGTGGGGGAGAAAAACAGGAATAATCTGGAAGTATGAGAGTGTTCAATAATTCATTTAACCGACTATGAAAGCACAATCTGATTGTCAAACTCTTCTCACTACTTTTCAGTGTTATCCCCCTTGAGTTCAATGCACTTGCTCCACTTTGCTTCCAGGGATTTAATCCCTTTGGAACAGTGTGACAGACCGGATCAGATCCACACTCCCTAGTTGCTTCTGAGAGCCTCTTGAGCCCTGAACTGTTGATAGACATAAACTGAGATGAGCCGGGCAAATGAGGACACACACAGTTAGTAAGGGGTTGTTGCAAATGTGTTCAGTGCTTTTATTGAAAGCAATCCAAAGTGTTCACAAGTGCAGTACAAAATCAGATCTTCCATAAAATCCAAATTATCGGGCAGTGAATTCAAAATCAAATAAACAATCCATGAATAAAACCAGTATAAAACACAGTATTAGGGTCTTTGATATTTCTCCCATTCTTTATCTCAGCCCAGAGTTACTTCCTTTCTGTTTCCCCAACTCACCCATAGCATAGTCAGCTGGTGGAGACTCCAATAACTGCTGTCTCTTTACTGCCCACCATCTTGGCTGCCTCTGCTGGTGTCTGACAGACTGCTTCAAGTCAACTGTCCTCCCGTCTTACTACTTGCATACTTGATGTCCCTCGGATCGCTAAAGAGGACTCCACCACCATCGTACCTGCACTCCATTTAAATCTGCGGGGAATGATCCACCTCCTTGAGCATCATCCATTCACTTAACTGTGACGCCACTGGCCATTCTCCCTTCTCTCTCTCTCTGTCCACCTGGCTCTGCTCAGGAACCAACTTTGCGCTCACTCATGATCTTCCATTGTTCTGTTCTGCATGAAAATCAGATCCAAGACAAATCAGACCATGTAAGATCTGATCTAATTTACATCCTCTCTCTGTTGTGCAGGCTCCCTATATAGTCCTGCTTGGGTGCAGGTGCCAAATGAGACACCTTACTGACCAACCCACATTTGTACCTGAATGCCAGACCAGCCAAGCATCCCAATCAACCATGGAGTGATGTCTGCATGTGTACACCCCCATCCTTTGGAGCCTAAAAATTGCGCTTCACCATGGACCTCTTATCACAAACAGAAGGATTCATCTTGGTCCTCCATTCCATTACAGCAGTGTTTCCCAACCTCAGTCCTGTGGCTGCACTGTGGCTGCACATTTTTGTTCCAACCAGCTTCTGTTTGTAATTGGACTCCTGGGCTAATTAGGTGATGTGTTATTTCCCAAGTTCTGTGTTTTGGGAACAATATAGAAATTAGAAAACTAAGTTTGGTAAAAAAAAAGTAAGTTGGTAGGTAGGTAGGTAGTAGGTTTCATGTTTCTGTTATAAGTCAGTCATTGTCCAACCCGCTATATCCTAACACAGGGTCATGGGGGTCTGCTGGAACCAATCTCAGCCAAGGCAGGAACAAATCCCGGGGGCAGGGCGCCAGCCCACTGCAGGGCAAATACACACACCAAGCACACACTAGGGACAATTTTAGGATCACCAATGCACCTAACCTGCATATCTTTAGACCTGGGGTGCCCACACTTTTTCGGCTTGCAAGCTACTTTTAAAATGACTAGATCGAAATGATCTACCTACATTAAAAAAAATAAATAAGTAAAAAAAATATTATATATATATATATATATATATATATATATATATATATATATATATATATATATATATATATACTAATAAAAGGCAAAGCCCTCACTGTCTGACTGACTGACTGAATGACTCATCACTAATTCTCCAACTTCCCATGTAGGTAGAAGGCTGAAATTTGGCAGGCTCATTCCTTACAACTTACTTACAAAAGTTAGGCAGGTTTCATTTCGAAATTCTACACGTAATGGTCATAACTGGAACCTATTTTTTCGTCCATATACTATAATAGACTTCTGCTCGATGGCCATGGGAGGCGGAGTTACGCCTCCCACGTAATTTAGTGCCTGCCCATATAAGGCCGTCCGTCAGCGGCAATCTAATAGAAACACTGCCGATAAATATTCACGGGTGAAAGACTGTGCTTATGCAGACGAAGATGAGATGGTCAGGGTGGTGTTTGGTACAAACTCAGCGAAACTGCAAGAGAAACTTTTAAGTGCCGGGTCTTAGCTAACATTAAATAAAACCATGGACATCGCACGAGATGGCACAAGCAGAGCTGGGAACCTTCGATGCATATACACTGAGAGGCTCACGTGAACTGACGCAGTGCGCAGACAAAAAGCAACAGTTCCAAAGAGTGCTGAACAAAAACCGAATTACACAATTGAGAAGGCAGCAAAAAAATATGAAGCGTGTGACACATACAAGCAAATTCATAAGTGCAGGTACTGCGGAAACAAAGCACACGGTGGAAAAAGTCAATGTCCCGCTAAAAGAAGACAGTGTAAAACAAACCTGTGCATGCAGTGTGTCACGTCTCAGATAAAAAGGAATGCGAGCTGTTTATTGATGCAGTAAGAAACGAATCGATGAATGAAACCTCTTATCTTTACAACGATTGACAAACACGGAATGTAACTTGAACACAACACATCCTACAAATACGAACCTGATTGAAAGAAATGATGATAATCAAATCCTTGATGACAGCAACACTCAGTAACACTCACAAAACAATTACTGTATATTGACAATCATGTTACGTTATTTTTAAAATGTTCCCTTTTCTTTTTCATAACTTCTTTAACACACTACTTCTCCGCTGCGATACGCGTGAGTATATATATATATACTAACAAAAGGCAAAGCCCTCACTGACTCACTCACTCACTCACTTATCACTAATTCTCCAACTTCCCGTGTAGGTAGAAGGCTGAAATTTGGCAGGCTCATTCCTTACAGCTTACTTACAAAAAAGTTGGGCAGGTTTCATTTCAAAATTCTATGCGTAATGGTCATAACTGGAAGGTATTTTTCTCCATTTACTGTAATGCAGTTGAGCTTGAAAGCAGTGGGGGCGGAGTTTCGTGTGACATCATCACGCCTCCCACGTAATCACGTGAACTGACTGTCAACGCAGTGCGTAGAAAACCAGGAAGACCTCCAAAAAGTGCTGAAGAAAACATGCATTATATAATTGAGAAGGCAGCAAAACAATAAGAAGCAAGCGAGTGACATACTGTATACTATTCATGAGTGCTGCTACTTCGGAAAGAAAGCAAGGTGTAAACCTAAACTTTAAATTAAGTTCATAGACAGCCTGCCGCTGGCATTTCTCATGCCCACTGGTAATGCGGGATACAAGTTTAATGAGAGGACGCAGGATATAAACGAGAGTTTTGATCACTTTGTAACTAAGTTAAAATTGCAGGTGAAGGGGTGTGCTTATGCAAATTCAGAGAGACTGTGTTTGTGGGGGATTGACAGTTACGACGGGCGGGGGAGTCACGTCATCATCTCCCCTCCCATTTACCTAATTTCGCTCTGAGCTGAGCTCCGCGGCTAACGCCGTCTTCCGAAGCAACTTGGTCAGACTGCCACCAAATACAGAAAAATCCACAAGCTAATACATACGCTGTCTCTAGAGTTTCTCCACACTAAATCCTCCAGGCACTACTTACAAAAGGTTACATTGACAATCGCACAGCTGAGAAGCTTCGATCATGTGCTCCATAACGCGTTAAAAATATAAAGTCACTGTCGGAATAAATAAAGTCAAAACTTAAAGTCAAAACTTGTTTCTGAATATATAAAGTCAAAACTTTAATATATAAAGTCAGCGCTGGAATATATAAAGTCAAAACTTGAATATATAAAGTCATTCCCAAATTTTATTTTTTATTTTTTATCTATTTATTTACCTTTATTTAACCAGGCAAAACAGATTAAGAACATGTTTCTTATTTACAACTGTGGCCTGGAAAAGGCAAAGCCTTAAGAGGGAAATGGGGACGTAAGAAAAAATAAAAAATAAAACATATTAAGAAAGATACACTTATACAATATAAAACGAAATTACGGAAAAAAAAAAGTAATGATAAATAAAGAAAGAAATGAAGCAAGAAACAGTAAATAGATTACATGTTTACAAAAAAAAAAAAAAAATGTCATAAAAATATTATATAAACAATAAGAACATTGGAGCAACAATGAGTAGAGCAGCAGTGAATTGGAGCAGCTAGCCTAAGTAACAGTGACACACATCCTTATAATAAGCTGAAATCCGTGATTGGAAAACTGATTTAGGAATGAAATTATTTAGCTTTAACATTTTCTGCAGGTCATTCCAGTCTCTAGCAGCAGCGTTCTGAAAAGACCTAGACTTCAGATTGTCAATGTGTTTTGAGAAAGACAGAGTATTATCCAGCCAAATTCCCAGATATTTATATTTAGTAATCTGGTCCAATGGTGTCCCGTCAAGGGAACAAATACCTGGAGAGCTTGATGGAATATGACCTTTTTTACCGAACCACATAAGTTTAGTTTTGGAAATATTTAACTGGAGGTGCAAATTAGAAAGAGTCAGTTGCAAACTATTAAAACTAAGTTGAAGTTGCTGCAAGACTGTAGCAGGGGAAGAACCTGTAGAATAAAGAATTGTGTCATCAGCGTAAAGATGGATAGATGAATCTGTAACCGAATTAGTAACAGTGTTAATATAAATAGAAAAAAGTGTAGGTCCAAGTATTGATCCCTGCGGGACACCATTGGTGACTGGGAGAGGCTGGGAAAGGAGTAGTTCAGATTTCACGGACTGCACTCTATCAGTAAGATAATTGGAAAACCAAGACAAGGATTTGTCAGAGATACCTATGTCATGAAGCCTATCAATAAGACGCTTATGATTGACAGAGTCAAAGGCCTTGGCCAAGTCAATGAAAATAGCAGCACAGTACAATTTTAGAATCCAAAGCAGAATAGAAATCATTTAAGACTTTAAGAGTAGCTGTTATAAACCCAAACCCAGTTCTAAATCCTGATTGAACAGGTGATAAGATGTTGTGTGCTTCCAAATAATCAGTGAGTTGACCATTTACGAGTTTTTCCAAAACCTTGGAGATACATGGCAAGACAGAAATAGGCCTGTAACAGTTGGGATCTGACCGGTCACCACCCTTAAAGAGAGGGAACACTAACGCTGATATATATAAAGTCAAAACCTGAGTATATAAAGACGGCGTTGGAATATTTTGGAATATATATATAATGTAACCGCTGGAATATATAAAGTCAAATCTTGAATATATAAAGTCAGCGTCGGAATTTATTGTCACGCTTCCGTCACAGATTTGAACAGAGACACAGGAGGTTGTAGAAACAAGAAGGATTTTTATTCAAACACTGCAAACACATGAGCTTAAACGTGCTCCATGACAAGTCAGAGATGACAGTTCCGCTAGAAGCAGAGAGAGAGAGAGCGATAAAAGCAAGCAAGCAATCAATTTTCAACTGACAGGCGCTGCACAAGGCTTTTAAGTTAGCGGAGTCAAAACTTTAATATATAAAGTCAGTGCTGGAATATATAAAGTCAAAACTTGAATATATAAAGTCATTCCCAAATATATAAAGTCAAAACCTGAGTATATAAAGGCAGCGTTGGAATATTTCGGAATATATAATGTAAGCGCTGGAATATATAAAGTCAAAACTTAAATATATAAAGTCAGCGTCGGAATATATAAACTCAGCGCTGGAATATATAAAGTCAGATCTTAAATATATAAAGTCAGCGTTGGAATATATTGTCACGCTTCGGTCACAGATTTGCACTTAGACATAGGAGGTCGTAGAAACAAGAAGGATTTTTATTCAAACAATGCAAACACATGAGCTTAAACGTGCTCCATGACAAGTCAGAGATGACAGTTCCGCTAGGAGCAGAGAGAGAGCGCGATAAAAGCAAGCAAGCAATCAATTTTCAACTGACCGGCACTGCACTAGGCTTTTAAGTTAGCGGAGTATCCCGCGAGGTTTGCATTACGCGTTATAGCGCAAGTGAGAAAGTAAGGAGCAATGTCAGGGTAGTCTGTGTTTCAGGGGTTGTGGTTTTCATTGGGGCGTCTGTATCTTCTTGGGGTGTGATCAGCCCTCCAGCTCACACCCTCCCCCTCAGCTTTATTCACATTCCTGTGAATCAAGCGACTCTCTGTACCAGGTTCATTTAGTCGTGATAATACATCTGTGTTGACGTGTTCAGAACCTGGTCGATGTTTTACTGTGAAACGGTAAGCTTGTAAGCCCAGAAACCATCACATGAGGCGAGAGTTTGTATCTTTCTGTCGGTATAACCATTGAAGTGGAGCATGATCAGTTACCAAAGTGAAGTTTCGTCCCCACACGTAATAGCGAAGCCCTTCAGCTCACAATATAAAGTAAGCGCTGGAATATATAAAGTCAAAACTTCAATATATAAAGTCAACGTCGGAATATACAAAGTCAGTGCTGGAATATCCATCCATTTCCCAACCCGTTGAATCCAACCACAGGGTCACGGGGGTCTGCTGGAGCCAATCCCAGCCAACATTGGGCGCAAGGCAGGAACCATCATTTTCAAAACATTAACCGAACAGTGTTTTTTTAATTTATTTTTCTGAATACGTTTTTGTTAACTTACTTCAGTTTACAGTCATTTCAATCAATATATTTTGACTTTGACTTTATATATTCAGGAATGAGTTTATATACTCCGATGTTGACTTTATATAATCAGTAATGACTGTATAAATTCCGATGCTGACTTTATATATTCAGTTTTTCACTTTATATATTCCAGCGATGACTTTATATATTCAACTTTTGACTTTGTATATTCAGAAACAAGTTTTGACTTTATATATACCGACGCTGACTTTATGTATTCAAGTTTTGACTTTATATATTCCGACAGTGACTTTATATATTCAGAAAATCAATGTATTTGCCTGTTTCACACCCCATAGTATATGTGTGTATATATGTACACATGTGTATATATATATATATATATATATATATATATATATATATATATATATATATATATATATACAGTATATATGAGGGGCCGTTCAGGAAAAAAGATTGGTTCGTAAATATATACATTGGTTCAGATATATATATCGGTTCAGATACATTGGTTAAGATATATACATCGGTTTGAATACATCCAGTCAGATATATACATTGGTTTAGATACATTGGTTGAGATATATATAAATTGGTTTGCATAGATCCGTTCTGATATATATACATTGGTTGAGATACATCCGTTCAAATATATACATTGGTTCAGATAGATCGGTTCAGATATATACATTGGTTGGGATTTATGGGCAGGCACAACGCGGCCACCCATGTTTAGCATCTCCCTTTTGCTTCATCATTGCTTCAACACTGTTGTAATTATTGTGCACATTTTATACAAGTAGCATACGCTTGTCTGTCGCGTTTTGTTTTGTAAGCCATATTTGTTGGAGGTCCTCGATTTCAAAGCACTTTTTTTCCTTTCATTATTTAAAACACTCGCACAGATACCGCCTCTTCGCTCGCTCCGTCCGCGCCCGCTCATTGTACCCGCCTCACTCGCTCCCTCTTGTCCCACCCATGACAGATTCTTCTCAAAAGCAGAGTTACCAGAAAGCATTAATCGCAACCACAGTACGTCCCATTTTTTCACCTCATCAGACGCTGGTTTATCATTGGTGGAAAGCCGCCCGGTGATATCTGTTATTCCGTATTGGCAGCATTTCATTAGAGGGCGATCTGCTTCAGCAAGGAACTTAGTCCTGTTTGCTGAAAGGATGTTATGAAGGAAAACACTGGAGTTGCTCTGTTTCTTTAAATGTTGATCAGGGATCAAAATGACCAGAATATTCCCGCATCACAAATAACTGATGTTTAACTATTTTTATAGTAAAACTAACAAAACCACACACAAGCACGTACACGCTCACACACACACTCACACTC
Organism: Polypterus senegalus; assembly: GCF_016835505.1. Classification (NCBI taxonomy): domain Eukaryota; kingdom Metazoa; phylum Chordata; class Cladistia; order Polypteriformes; family Polypteridae; genus Polypterus; species Polypterus senegalus. The sequence continues at coordinate 29,385,348 of NC_053168.1, read as the reverse complement.
ACAAATCGTGGGTCGCACGTACTACTGATTAAGCGTATCTGTCAAGGGCGATTATTTTTTCACCCCATAAAACAGATTCTTCTCAAAAGCTGAGTTACCAGGAAGCATTGATAGCAACCGCAGTACCTCCCATTTTTCACCTCAACAGACGCTGGTTTATCATTGACCGAAAGCCGCCCGGTGATTTCTGTTATTCCGTATTGGCAGCATTTCATTAAAGGGCGATCTGTTTCAGCAAGGAACTTAGTCCTGTTTGCTGAAAGGATGTTATGGAGGAAAACACTGGAATAGCGCTGTTTCTTCTGAATGTTTATCAGTGATCAGGGACCAGAATGATCAGAATATTCCTGCTTCACAAATAACTGATGTCTGTTTTTATTGTAAAACTGAGAAAACCACACACACGCGCGTACACAACACAAACACTCAAACTCACAAATCGTGTGTCGCACACACTACTGATTAAGTGTATCTGTCACGGAAGATCATTTTTTTCACCCAATAAAACTTTAGTTTGTCAAAGTTAGAAAGCAGCGCGTGATTTCTATTATTCCTTATTGGCAGCATTTAATTTAAAGATGATTCACGTCAACAAGGTGAAAGAGTCTCTTATTTTGACAGGGCGATCTTTTTTTAGGCTTAAGCATTTTGATTGACTTACAAAAGAAAATAGTTATTACTTACCCTCTTTGCTTCAAATTGGCTTTTAAAAACACTTTTTGATATAATTTATTTATGACAGTATAAAATAAAAAGTAGTGCTCAAAATTATAATGCGCGTATCTAACAGGAAGAGGTGGTGGTAAGAGTAAGATTGCTGACTCGCAGTTAAATGATCACTGGTTTGTGTCCGGGGGGCTTCCTTTCTGTTATTTTATTTATTTATTTTTACAAATTGCTTTGAGTAGTAAGAAAGGCGCTATAAAACGTAAGGAATTAATAACAATAATAATAATAGTAGTAATATTATTATTATTATACGTGTGAATGCATGATCAAATTCAGCCGCTGCGTAGTGGGGTATGAATAGGGACAATACCACGAGTTCATTGAAATAATTACACAGCAAGGTGCACACGCAATGCAAACATAATGTGTATATTATTGAAGTAAAGGTTCATATAAATTAATTATATACAACTTTTAACAAGTTGAGAGATGTCAACTGGTTAAAATGCACGAAATTATACATGTATTGCTTTATAGTCCACACATAGTGTATGTATATTATTAAAATAATGATATAAAATCCTATAAAATGGTATAGAATCTGCGTCGTAGACTTATTTGTGTCAAATTTCTTCAAAGAAGTTTTTAATTATTTTGCTTTAAAAATCTTACGGCAAACATGTGAACCGTTGAAAATCGCTGATCTTAATCAATTTGTTTTAACGCATGCTCCGTGCAAAATGCTGTCATATCTGTTAGTAAACATGCACGCGCAGCGATGTCCTGATGTCTGCGTTCTAAGGCTGCAGGTATGAAACGCTATTGACGTTTTACCGGGGTGCTCTGTGATTGAGGGCGGACAGTAAACTTTGTTAAAATGATATCGAAAAATACCAGTCGTCAGTTGTGTTTTCAGTCGTTTTGGCGTGTTTACTGTTCTGTTACCAAAAAATTCTTCAACGGGCTCATCAACAAAGAAACGTGGATAGTAAGATTTAGTAAAATATCAGTAATAATAATACATTGCTCGACACCCAGTAACACTTTACAAAGACATTTAAAAGACAGCTCGTTAAAATAAATGTAGCAATCCATTGTCATGCTATAAGTGACAGCTTGCTCTTAAACATTTACACAGGTGTTTTTCCTGGGAATAAAAAAGAAAAAAATCCACGGGAAATGTTTTGTTGTTGAACTCAAATTTCACCTCCGCCATGTGAGTCATTAAAACTATTGGAATGAAAACGCATGTCTCATCCACTGGTCGGACGCTCGTTTTCCATGGCTGCTGCAGAGCGTAAAATGTGTGCCCTCTGACTGCTGATTACAAAATGAACACTGGAGAGGTAAAATATGTAAAATTGATTTTAAAAGGTCGTATGTACTGTATAGTTTTCTATATAATCTTCTCCACTATGTGTCTGCATCCTATTCCCTACAGGCAACACTCATTTCCATGGCTGGAGCAGATCCATGGGCTTGTGTGCACCCTGTCTGCTGCTTTCAAAATGAACCCTGATAACTAATATTATCTGAAATCCATGGTAAAAGATTGTGAAAGTCTTCTACATCACTTTCAAGTCTACTGTGTCCCATTGTCCTCTCCACTCAAAGGGACACTCACTTCTACAGCTGAGCTTTTGCTCAGAGTTGTGAGCCCCAACTGTTGCTTGCAGAATGAACATTAGACAATTGTTATTGGATTGGCTGTTTATTTCATTATATTAATATTAATTTATTTATTCATTCAGCATCTGTTAAAAAAAAAAACACATTTTCCCTTAGAGGACAAGTATCTATCTATCTATCTATCTATCTATCTATCTATCTATCTATCTATCTATCTATCTATCTGAAATATATGAGACTTGGAAAAATTCATATTATTTGTGAAATGAAGTACCAAATATCCACTGATACACATTTGTAGGAGAGTCCGACAAACAGCAACTAAGATATTAAAACATTTTATTGAATCTGTTATGACAATTATAGTCTTTTAATTAAAATAATGATTATAATTATCAGAAAATAGCCATTTTAATGTCAGCATAAAACCAGGCCAGTAACATCTTTGTGAAATAATATCAGCAGTTTTATAAATTCCAGAATGTACACCATAGCACTGGCATGAACTTCCTTACAAGTATCCTTTGTCTACTAAACTCAACAAATAACTTTCATATTCCTCCTGTTGCCCTGCTTGTCTTTTTTGACAATAGTAAAGTTCATCCCCTTGAAAAAATTATATTCATGCAGCAATTAATAACATGGTTATAATGTAAAACACTTCAAACAAACCTGCAAAATGTACCTTTTCTTTGTTTAAGTTGACTTCTTCAATGGATCTAACACTTACAACATGGGGCACTACAACACACATACACAAATATCTTTAGTATTGTTTTAATATAGCCTTGAAAATTGTTAGTATCTGTCCTCTATCCAAGCCACCCATTTACAAAAGAGATTTACAGGCTTGGGCCAGAAGACAAAAAATGAAACGGAAAGAAATGCCAATCTAGTGCTTGCCACACTGACACTCACTCATACTACTGCAATTTAAAAGTGCCACCCAACCTGATGCCAACTCTTTCAGATGGGTAGTGAAACCCGGAAAATGTATTAATGGATACAGGAAAAACGTTGAAAGACTTATTCTGACAGTGACCATGTTGGGGATTGTTGATCTGTGAAGTGGCAGTAAAAATCAAAAAAAATTTAAAAACCTGATTACAAAATATATCAAGAAACCTCAAAAGGTATATAATGATTAATTTATGAAAACTCCATAGAATACTTTCTAATACATGTTTTTCCTTCAACAGTCATGCTAATGTCAGAATTTCTGTGTTTTATCACCTATACTTTGTGCACATATTGATGCTGTTTTATGGAAAACACAAGCGCATGAGTAAATAATTGTCAGCGGTTACAATTTAAATGTATATTTGCAGTATATACTGTATCCTGAAATGCCAAATTAGAAATGAGAAGATGATGAAAAGTTATTTTTGCTTAACAAACTGATCACAAAATTTCCTAATCAGTTTGACTTTGTTGGTACCCTAGAGTGGCACATATCTTGGAAGAAGTCCTATCAGGTTTATTTGGATTTTAAAAACCTAAATAATAATAATAATAATAATATCTTACATTTATATAGCATTTTTCTGGCTACTCACAGCGATTTTCATAGACATACTTAAAAAAAGACAGTGTAAGCGCTTGATTTTTTTTTAAATTAGTGGATGAGTAAGGACATAGTAGACAAAAAAGTGATATAGAAGACTTCCTTCAATCTCTTTAAATAAACTGTGGACAGTTTTGTAATTCCAGTATTAATTTACAAGCAGAAGACGGGGGCACACATTTCTACAGCATAGACCAAGCTGTGGAAATAAGTGTCTCCTCTGCTAGAAGGGATTAAGAGACACACTCGATATGAAAACGTTATAAAAGACTGTCTGATAGGCTTATTAAAGAAACTGTGCACAATTTTAACTGCCTGGTGTTCATTTTGTAATGGACCAGCAGATGAGGAATGCCACAGGCTACTAAAAGTTTTAAAATATATTTGATGAGTTTTAATCTCCAATGAAAAACGGTGCACAGAACTCCTGTGTGTTTTATAGGATAATTGCACCTGCTGTGAAAATGAGATTCCTCTCCAATGTACAGGGGTGAAAGGGTGGGTGTGATAGGAAATTTATTTATTTATATAGAACTATATTTCATTCCAATAGTTTTAATGACTCACATGGCGGAGGTGAAATTTGAGTTCAACAACAAAACATTTCCGTGGATTTTTTTCTCCTTTTTTATTCCCAGGAAAAACCACCTGTGTAAATGTTTAAGAGCAAGCTGTCACTTATAGCATGACAATGGATTGCTACATTTATTTTAACGAGCTGTCTTTTAAATGTCTTTGTAAAGTGTTACTGGGTGTCGAGCAATGTATTATTATTACTGATATTTTACTAAATCTTACTATCCACGTTTCTTTGTTGATGAGCCCCGTTGAAGAATTTTTTGGTAACAGAACAGTAAACACGCCAAAACGACTGAAAACACAACTGACGACTGGTATTTTTCGATATCATTTTAACAAAGTTTACTGTCCGCCCTCAATCACAGAGCACCCGGTAAAACGTCAATAGCGTTTAATATCCCTGCAGCCTTAGAACGCAGACATCAGGACATCGCTGTGCGTGCGTGTTTACTAACAGATATGACAGCATTTTGCACGGAGCATGCGTTAAAACAGATTGATTAAGATCAGCGATTTTCAACGGTTCACATGTTTGCCGTAAGATTTTTAAAGCAAAATAATTAAAACTTCTTTGAAGAAATTTGACACAAATAAGTCTACGACGCAGATTCTATACCATTTTATAGGAATTTTATATCATTATTTTAATAATATACATACACTATGTGTGGACTATAAAGCAATACATGTATAATTTCGTGCATTTTAACCAGTTGACATCTCTCAACTTGTTAAAAGTTGTATATAATTAATTTATATGAACCTTTACTTCAATAATATACACATTATGTTTGCATTGCGTGTGCACCTTGCTGTGTAATTATTTCAATGAACTCGTGGTATTGTCCCTATTCATACCCCACTACGCAGCGGCTGAATTTGATCATGCATTCACACGTATAATAATAATAATAATATTACTACTACTATTATTATTATTGTTATTAATTCCTTACGTTTTAATAGCGCCTTTCTTACTACTCAAAGCAATTTGTAAAAATAAATAAATAAATAAATAAATAAATAAATAAAATAACAGAATGGAAGCCCCCCGGACACAAACCAGTGATCATTTAACTGCGAGTCAGCAATCTTACTCTTACCACCACCTCTTCCTGTTAGATACGCGCATTATAATTTTGAGCACTACTTTTTTTATTTTATACTGTCATAAATAAATTATATCAAAAGGTTTTTAAAAAGCCAATTTGAAGCAAAGAGGGTAAGTAATAACTATTTTCTTTTGTAAGTCAATCAAAAATGCTTAAGCCTAAAAAAAGATCGCCCTGTCAAAATAAGAGACTGTTTCACCTTGTTGACGTGAATCATCTTTAAATTAAATGCTGCCAATAAGGAATAATAGAAATCACCACGCTGCTTTCTAACTTTGACAAACTAAATATTGGGTGAAAAAATGATCTTCCGTGACAGATACACTTAATCAGTAGTGTGTGCGACACGATTTGTGAGTTTGAGTGTTTGTGTTGTGTACGTGCATGTGTGTGGTTTTCTCAGTTTTACAATAAAAACAGACATCAGTTATTTGTGAAGCAGGAATATTCTGATCATTCTGGTCCCTGATCACTGATAAACATTCAGAAGAAACAGCGCTATTCCAGTGTTTTCCTCCATAACATCCTTTCAGCAAACAGGACTAAGTTCCTTGCTGAAACAGATCGCCCTTTAATGAAATGCTGCCAATACGGAATAACAGAAATCACCGGGCGGCTTTCGGTCAATGATAAACCAGCGTCTGTTGAGGTGAAAAATGGGAGGTACTGCGGTTGCTATCAATGCTTCCTGGTAACTCAGCTTTTGAGAATAATCTGTTTTATGGGGTGAAAAAATAATCGTCCTTGACAGATACGCTTAATCAGTAGTACGGAATAACACATATCACTGGGCGGCTTTCCACCAATGATAAACCAGCGTATCATGAGGTGAAAAAATGGGACGTACTGTGGTTGCGATTAATGCTTTCTGGTAACTCTGCTTTTGAGAAGAATCTGTCATGGGTGGGACAAGAGGGAGCGAGTGAGGCGGGTACAATGAGCCGGGCGGGACGGAGCGAGGCGAAGAGGCGGTATCTGCGTGAGTGTTTTAAATAATGAAAGGAAAAAGTGCTTTGAAATCGAGGACCCCCAACAAATAGGGCTTACGAAACAAAACGCGACAGACAGGCGTATGCTACTTGTATAAAATGTGCATAATAATTACAACAGTGTTGAAGCAATGATGAAGCAAAAGGGAGCTGCTAAACATGGGTGGCCGCGTTGTGCCTGCCCATAAATCCCAACCAATGTATATATCTGAACCGATCTATCTGAACCAATATATATATCAGAACGGATGTATCTGAACCGATGTATATATCTAAACCAATCTATTTTAACCAATATATATATTTAAACCAATGTATATCAACCAATATATATATCTCAACCAATGTATATATTTGAACGGATGTATTCAAACCAATGTATATATCTGAATGGATGTATCTCAACCAATGTATATATATCAGAACGGATCTATGCAAACCAATTTATATATATCTCAACCAATGTATTTAAACCAATGTATATATCTCACCGGATGTATTCAAACCGATGTATATATTCAAACCAATGTATCTGAACCAATATATATATCTGAACCAATGTATATATTTACGAACCAATCTTTTTTTCCTGAACGGCCCCTCATAATATATATATATATATATATATATATATATATATATATATATATATATATATATATATATACTTACATGTGTACATATATACACACACATATATATATATATATATATATGCCAGCAACACTCATGACAATGACAAAACAATTACGTTGTCAATCATGTTACGTTATTATTAAAATGTTTCCTTTTCTTTTACTTCTCCACTGCCAAGCGGGTATTTTGCTATATATATATATATATATATATATATATAGATATATAGATATATAGATATATATATAGATAG
>NC_053168.1:29367917-29375417 GCF_016835505.1 Polypterus senegalus | reverse complement strand
TCCTCTCAAGCTCCATTAGATTGGATGGTAAGAGTCTGTAAGCTGCCTCTTTCCACAAATGTTCTATGGGGTTTAAATCTGGGCTTTGGCTGCCACTTAAGGACAGTCCGAGATTTCTCCTGAAGTCACTCCAGTGTTGTCTTGGCTGTTTGCTTTGAGTCATTGTCATGCTGAAAGGTGAGCTGTCACCCCAGTCTGAGGTCATGTGCACGCTGGAGGAGTTGCTGTGTGGAGTAGTGAGGAGTGACAGGCTGTGCAGGCATCACTTGTAATCAGTGCTTAAGTGTACGGGGTCTGTGTGTGAGTGTCGCATTGTGTGTGTGTGTGTGTGTGTATTAAAGTTGGGGTGTGCAAGGAGTTCAACCCACAATGAACTTGATAATTTCTACTAACCTTGTGATAACAACAACAACATTTATTTCTATAGCACATTTTCATACAAACAATGTAGCTCAAAGTGCTTTACGTGATGAAGAAAGAGAAAAAAGAAAAAAGAAATAATTAAAATTAGGGAACACTAATTAACATCGAATAAAAGTAAGGTCCAATGGCCAGTAAGGACAGAAAAATACAAAAAAAAACTCCAGACAGCTGGAGAAAAAAATAAAATCTGCAGGGGTTTCAGGCCATGAGACCATCCAGCCCCTTTAACTAAGATGAAGCTATGAGAAAGCCATGTTAAAGTAATGAGTTTTCATTAGTTAGTTTTATTATGTTTTATTAGTATTATTAGTGTTTTACTAATATAGCCACAAGTGTGAAAAAAATACTGAAAACATATCAGATCTACCCCAAATGACCTTGTGCAGAAGTAGACAGGAGTCCATTACGGGGACTCAAAGGCATTTTGTGTCAATCAACATATTTTGAAACCTGCGACAAAAAACATCAAAAATTTAAACCTGACAGGAATCAATCCATTCCAGTTGCAATGTTACATTGCCAGAATGCCAGTCTAAAATACAAATATTCAAGTGCAAACAATAAGAACAAAAGCGGGTGTCCTCTTAGCTGAAAGAAATCTGTCAGAGTGCTTTAAGGCAAACTGCACTACACACACTAACAGTTCATTTAATTTGTATCAGATGTGCAGTTGAAAGTAAAACTTTGTATTTTCTGGATTTCTGCATTAACGGCTTTTAAAATGTGAGCTGATTTTAACTCTGTCTGAATGTGTCTGATTAAATAAATGACAGACAAAAATGTCTAAGTCTTTAAACAACTTATGCATGTAATATTAATTCTACAGCTACTGCACTTGTACTTCCTGTACTTGCGGGCCGGCCAGACCTGAAGAGTGTTAAGGAGGTCCAGTGCCTATAAATGTGCTCACCTCTTGGAAGTTTCATGTCTTAATCGTTGAATCACAGTTGATTCAATTTGGCATTTTTTGACACTTACCAACAGAAGAAGACTCTTTAATGTCAAAGTGAAAACAGATCTCTGTAAAGTGTTCTAAATAAATTACAAATAAAAAACACAAAGTTTCATCGGATACGTATTTCTCCTCTTTAATATGACACACCTAAATTATCACTGGTGCAGCCAAATGGTTTTAGACGTCACAGAAATAGTTCAATGGAGATCACCTGTCTGGGATTTCAACCAATTGCAGCATTAATACACCTGGAATGTGAAAGGGCCAACTTGTGATGAGTCATTACGGAGCCATAAACTACGTAAAGAAGAGAATTAGAATTAGAATTAGAATTAGAACAATCTAGATGAGAACAGGCCATTCAGCCCAACAAAGCTCGCCAGTCCTATCCACTTGCTTCCTCCAAGAAAACATCAAGTCGAGTTTTGAAAGTCCCTAACGTCTTACTGTCTACCACACTACTTGGTAGCTTATTCCAAGTGTCTATCGTTCTTTGTGTAAAGAAAAACTTCCTAATGTTTGTGCGAAATTTACCCTTAACAAGTTTCCAACTGTGTCCCCGTGTTCTTGATGAGCTCATTTTAAAATACAAGTCTCGATCCACTGTACTAATTCCCTTCATAATTTTAAACACTTCAATCATGTCACCTCTTAATCTTCTTTTGCTTAAACTGTAAAGGCTCAGCTCTTTTAATCTTTCCTCATAATTCAACCCCTGTAGACCTGGAATCAGCCTAGTCGCTCTTCTCTGGACCTTTTCTAGTGCTGCTATGTCCTTTTTGTAGCCTGGAGACCAAAACTGCACACAGTACTCAAGATGAGGCCTCACCAGTGCATTATAAAGGTTGAGCATAACCTCCTTGGACTTGTACTCCACAGATCGTGCTATATAACCTAACATTCTGTTAGCCTTCTTAATGGCTTCTGAACACTGTTTGGAAGTTGATAGCTTGGAGTCCACTATGACTCCTAAATCCTTCTCATAAGGTGTACTCTCGATTTTTCGACCGCCCATTGTGTATTCAAACCTAATATTTTTACTTCCTATGTGTAATACTTTACATTTACTGACATTAAATTTCATCTGCCACAAATCTGCCCAAGCCTGTATGCTATCCAAGTCCTTCTGTAATGATATAACGGATACCAAATTATTTGCTAATCCACCTATCTTGGTATCATCTGCAAACTTAACCAGCTTGTTACTTATATTCCTATCTAAATCATTTATATATATTAAAAATAGCAGCGGCCCTAGCACTGACCCCTGTGGAACACCACTCTTAACATCGGCCAGTTCTGATGAGGTTCCTCGCACCATCACCCTCTGCTTCCTGTGTCTGAGCCAATTCTGCACCCATCTAAAAACATCACCCTGAATTCCCACTTCTTTTAACTTGATGCCCAACCTCTCATGTGGCACCTTATCAAATGCTTTCTGAAAAAGCAACACAGCTAGAGATTTCATGAAAAGGTTACTGTAAAACACAAGTTGGGATAAGGAGACAAGAAAATATCCTAGTCACTGAATATCCCTTGGAGTCCAGTTAAATTAGTCATTAAAAACGGAAAGAGTATGTCATAGCTCTAAATTCATAAAGACCGAGTCATCATTCAAGACGACAACAAGTGAGGGAGACCACCAACTCTGTAGAAGTTTCAAGCTTCAGGTGCAAGGGTGGTTTACAAATCAGTTTTATGGGAAAGCGGCAAACAGAAACCCACAATTAAAAAATAAGTAAAAAAAAAAAAGCAACACAAGACACCTTGGCTAGAGTTTGCCAGAAGTCACATGTGGGACAAAGTCTCGACGGAGGTTCTGTAGTCTGATGAGACCAAAACTGAGCTATTTGCCCATCAGACTAAACGCCATGTTTGAACATTACATATTGTTATAAACCCACCAACCTCACCAAGAAGCATGGAGGTTTCAGTATCATGCTGTGGGGATGCTTCTGTGTAACAGGCCATGGAAGGCTTGTGAGCAGTGCCACCCCTAGACAAACTGGGGCCCTAAATGGAATCTTCTTTTTGACCCCTACCCAACCTGCCCTTCCCTGAACCCACTACATTAGTATTTCTTACAAGATTTAATTTAAACAACAAATATATAAATATCTAATAATGAAACAAAGAAAGACATTACAAACTTCAATATTACTTTTTATTATCAAATAAAAATGTTTTTTTTAAAACTTAAAACTTGAAAGTGAATTTTTAGGGGCTTCTTCAGTCACTTTCTCGTATATCGCCACAGCACACGTCTACATTTTCTGGCGATGGGTCATCTACTAGGTCATCTCACGACAGCTTATATGCAGGGTCTGAAGTGATGCTGATGGTAGCCAAGCTGCTTATCAACTTTTTGAAGTGTGCAGCTGCCCTTCTCTGCTGTTTGTCGTGGTTTATAGACCTCCTGTAATTGATACTTTCATTTCTGAATTCTCTGATCTCCTGGCTGATATCACCCTCTCCCATGACAAAGTATTTATTGTTGGTTATTTCAACATACACATTTGTTGTCAATCAAAACCTTTGGTCAATGACTCATTATCACTATTAGACTCATTTGATTTTATACTGCATATTAATATGCCAAATAACTCTCTCGGTCACACCCTTGATCTCGTTCTTACTCGAGATATTTCAGTGAATAATATTGATTTATGTGATGTTTCTTTCACTGATCACTTTTCTGTAATGATGGATCTGAATATTACTGTTGATGTCCCAACTAATAGCTGTCCCTCACGCTGCTCGCGCTTTTTAAATTCTTCCATTATATCTGATTTTAAAACCATTCTCTCTAGTCTTTACTGTATGTGCATGACCAAAATAATGATTTCGATGATTCTGTTGTAAAATTTAATTCCTCCTGTAAAACGGTTTTATACGCCCAAGATACGCAGTAATAAGGTAAGACCTGCTCCCTGGCTAAAGGAAAATACACGATCACTGCGCCGTGCCTGTCGAACTGCTGAACAGCATTGGAAAAAAGATGGACTGACTGTCTCTAAACAAATTTTCAGGACTTCTCTTTTCAATTTCCAGGCTGAAGTTAAGAAATCAAAACAAGACTTCTTTGCCGATTTAGTATCCTGTCATTCAAAGAATCCTAGGGTCTTATTTAATTCAATTAATGCGGGCATTCACCCTCAGTCTGTAATGGGATTAAATAGCACTGTTTATTCATGTGAGCAGTTTCTATCATACTATCCGCCTTGGCATTGTTCAAACTGAATATAAACTTTCTACTGTTATTCATGACATTGTCCTAGAATCCTTTGATCAAGTCTCACTTTCACTGCTAAAAAGAACTATTGACACCTTTAAACCAGCTTCCAGCCCCCTCAATATTGTTCCACCACATTTCTTAGTGGAAGCCTTTGATGTTTTGGGCCATCCTTACTAGCGATTATAAATGACTAGCCAAAGCCCGCCATAGCGGTGTAAGAATAGGAACAGAAAACGGTGAGAAAGGAATTCAGTATAGCAAAGGCTTAGGAAACGACTGTCACAGTCTAACGAAAATAGCAGGGAGCGAAACCAATGCCAATGGTCGAGAGAGTACCTTCCTGTAGCAGGCTACAGAAAACATAAACATATATAGATAGACGCCGCATTCTCTGTGTTGCCCAGTTGACACGATAAGTCAGTGCGTCCACCCTATTGCGAGTGGTAAAAGTGCCATTTAAATTAATACAGGTAGACATGGAAACCAGGTTTTCTGATGAAAAAACAATAACGTTTTAAACAGTAGCATTTACATACAACAGATTTTGGCGAATAGTTTATATGCAATTATTTATATCCATTTATGCACTAAATACGTGCGCATCCCATGGTCTTAAAGTTGGTGGGCGGGGCTCTATGAGTTGGCGGGCGTGGCTCTCTGTCTTGCTTGCCCTTAGTTAGAGCTGGCAGGCGGGGCTCTGTGAATTGGTGATCGTGGTTCTCTGTCTTGTGTGAGGTGTAAAGTCAACGTGGCTCAGAGGTGCATGTGGACTTTTGCACAGACGAAAGCGACTGAGAATGGTTACAGTTGGCGTGCGTGGCTCTGTCGAGCGTATCCCATGGTCTTAAAGTTGGCGGGCGGGGCTCTTTCTTACTTGCGCTCACTGTCTTCCGTGCCCTCAGTGTCTTGCTTGTGCTCAGTGTCTTGCATGCCCTTAGTGAATTATAAATATAGATTCTATTAGGGGCGGCACAGTGGCGCAGTGGTAGCGCTGCTGCCTCGCAGTTAGGAGACCCGGGTTCGCTTCCCGGGTCCTCCCTGCGTGGAGTTTGCATGTTCTCCCCGTGTCTGCGTGGGTTTCCTCCGGGTGCTCTGGTTTCCTCCCACGATCCAAAGACATGCAGGTTAGGTGGATTGGTGATTCTAAATTGGCCCTAGTGTGTGCTTGGTGTGTTTGTGTGTGTCCTGTGGTGGGTTGGCACCCTGCCCAGGATTGGTTCCTGCCTTGTGCCCTGTGTTGGCTGGGATTGGCTCCAGCAGACCCCTGTGACCCTGTATTTGGATTCAGCAGGTTAGAAAATGGATGGATGGATGGATTCTATTAGTTTGGGGGTTGTGCACTCATTATTTAAACATGCTGCAGTCCATGGCCATCTAAAAAAGGCAGAATTAGATTCTGGAGTTTTAGCCAATTTTCATCCAATTTTCCAACTGCCATTTCTGGCAAAAATTCTAGAAAGAATTATTTATAATCAATTGGTCGATCACCTTAACTCCAATAATTTATTTGAGATCTACCAATCTGGCTTTAGGCATTATCATGGTGTTGAAACGGCACTCCTGAAAGTGTTCAACGACATCTCACTTATTACTGACTCAGGTGATGTGGCAGTCCTTCTCCTCCTTGACCTGTCTGCTGCCTTTGACACCATTGACCATGAAATATTGCTGATGCGGCTCGAACATCTTGTTGGGATTAAAGGGGCTGCTCTTAACTGGTTCAGGTCATATTTAACTGGTAGACAATTTTCAGTGACTTTTAACTCCTCTTTTTCATCTACTGCTCCTTTCAAATATGGTATTCCTCGGGGATCCATTTTGGGTCATATTTTATTCTCTATATACCTTCACCCTATTGGAAATATTTTTTTTAGGAAATTTAACATTTCCTTTTACTGCTATGCTGATGATACTCAGGTTTATTCCTGTGTGCAACTCTGCAACAAATCAACTCCACAACTGTCTGTCTGAATTAAGATCCTGGATGACTAATAATTTTCTTGATCTAAATCAAAATAAAATGGAGGTGCTTATAGTGGGTCATTCAGCTAAAGTCCAAATTGGTCTTGGACTTCTCGGCTCTTTCTCTGTCTTTTCCAAACCTCAAGTCCGCAATCTTGGTGTTACCTTTGATAGTAACCTCTCTTTAGAGAAACAAGTAAATTCTGTAGTCAAGAGTTGCTTTTTCCAACTTCGTCTGTTAGGTAAGATCAAGCCTTTTTTTATCTTGAGATCTTGAGAAAGCTACTCCTGCTTTTTTATTTTTTCTCGCCTCGATTATTGCAACTCGCTGTATTCTGGGGTTAGCACATCTCTGATACACAGGTTACAGCTGGTCCAAAATGCTGCCGCTCACTTTCTGGTTGGGGCAAGAAAGTATGACTCTGTTTCTCCTATTTTAGCTTCTTTACACTGGCTGTCTGTCAGTTTTTGAATTGATTTTAAAATATTGTTGCTAGTTATAAAATTTTTACATGGGCTCGCTCCTGCCTATTTATCCGAATTGTATGTTTTACACCAGCCATCCAGAGTTCTTAGATCTTCTGGTCAGTTGTCTCTGGTTGTCCCTCGTACCAAATGTAAAACCAAGGGGGCCAGGGCCTTTGCAGCTGCTACCCCTCGCCTGTGGAACTCTTTATGTTGTGTCCCGGCGCGATGAGCGCCCTTATTATTTTTTTTATTTATTTATTTTTTTTTTATATTTTCTGTAAATATCATGTGTACGTTTCTTTAATTTATTTTACTCTGGCAGCACCTTGGACAGAGATACAGGTCTTGTGTGACCCCGCCCCCAACGCGATTGATTCGCTGGACAGTCACTGACGAGTTAGTTGGGTTGGGGTTGAGGCAGGATTTAAGATGGCCACTGCTGTTTGTTGGTGGTGCT